>NC_059205.1:21013360-21228360 GCF_020615455.1 Coregonus clupeaformis
ATGATGGTGTTAAATGTTTTTCAAATGGAACTGAAAGAATGTTGATTTTGGTATCAAGAGGGACTGTTTTATTGTAACGTCACCTACCACAGACAGGAAGTGTGGTGTAGACACGGGGGATTGGACAGTAGAGGGAGCCACCCACATCTTGGAAGGTTATATATAGGGGGAACAACGACGGAGGGGTAGAACACAGTAAGATTTATTTGGGACTGTTTCTCCGGATCTCCGCGGGTCTGTGAACTTATGCTGTAACCTCGTGGTATTAATAAAAGCCTTTGAACACGGTACAGCCTAGGCAGACTCTTTTGTTAACAGCAATAGCTACCAGCAGCCGACGCGACACGACAAATGGTGGCCAATACGGGTACTGATTGCATCGTTCTTTGTTCCGTTTCTGAGTGTCGAGTTGACTACTGCTCAAGCCGGCTAAGGTGAGATTTCTCCCAATTTGGGCATTAGTTGTGTCGATTGCTCATAGAGGGAATGGGATGGTATGTACAGTGTGAATTTTGGGCTGGTGTGGTGTGATTGCTGTTGACTAAGAGGCTGAAATAAATATTCTAAATTTGGTTGATGGGTAAACGGGGAATAATAGCAAGTCTAGAACAATGGATTGGTAGAGAATAAAGGCTGGGATACGTATGCATATTTAGGGCACCGTGAATCTGGTAAAGACCTCGAAGCGAGGCGATTCTTTAGGAATGGGCCATGAAATCCTTGCAACGCGTTCGGTGGGGTAAGGTTGATTCTGGGAATTATAAGCTGGACGGATTATATGTATGTTAGGCTCAGCGTATAGTTGACGAAGTATATGTGTGGGATAACCTCTCTATGATTATCCAGAACTTACGGCAGCATAAATTTAGACGGGAATAATTGGGATAGCGTAGTAGGCCGCAGTTAGCTTAAGGCTAATTCGAAATGCTTGATATGTTTCAGGCCACGTGGTACATCGTGGCTAAGGCTAATGCTAAATGTGTTGTGTGTCACAGTGTACCTAAGGCTAATGCTAAATGCTAAATGTGTTTTGTGTCACAGTGTACCTCAGGCTAATGCTAAATGCTAATGCTAATTGTGTTGCGTGCTACATGCTAACGGATATCCTTAGAGATTCCATTGCGATGGATTAAAGTCTCTTAAACTTGTCTCTGTGTGTAAAGTCAGGTTATATGTTTTGTGAGTGCTGTTAAATGTTGTTTAACTATGAGGGGGGAACGGAAGGTACAGCTGGACTGTTATCCGTTTATTTGGGGTGAAAAAGTATTTTTGAATGGAGGTGCGCATGCGCTTGATTTTACAGGGCTAAAACTACGACATGCGGTCGCGCTGAGCCTACAAAACAAAATGGTGGCTTAAGGTCATAGGTCTTTGGGGTTTCCCTTCAGGGGTGGAATAGTTACAGATAAAGAGAAGGTGGTCACGAATCTTTTAAATCGTTAAAGTAACTGTTATTTGAACGTTAAACTATTTGTTGAGATGTAGTAAATTTATAAATTAAATATATGTTGACGGAGTATAATTAATTGAATTAAATGACGGATTAAAATAAAATTAAAATGTTTTGAGCGATCTATTTATTCCTGGGTTCAGTTTTGTAGCAAATGTGAGTGGGGAATATTGAATGTGGATAACTTGGTTAAGTGTATAAACTTTAAATGCTTGTCTGTACCGTTTTCTTCCCTTGTTATATGAGGCTATAGAACGGAGCAAAGGAGAGAGAGGGGGCTAACGTGTGCGTGACGTGGCGTGACAAGGTGTGCGCGAGGCAGAGGATCATTCAAAATCAGGCTAGTACTTTTTTTGTCTACAAATCTTTCCATAGGATGTTGGATGCAATGACACTCTCTTAGACGCTTGGCAACGGACTGATCATTTCAATAAAATTTGCAGTTTGGGGTCTCTGTGCATTACTGGGCCTGACTGGGGGGTTCGGTTGGAAAACAGGTACTGACATTATTCTGTGATATTAAAATATTTGGGTTCATATTAAACAATGGAATTTATTGGTGTGGTATTGTTGTAGATTGGAAGTCCTTTATTCTGTGATATTGAAAGACTTGGGTGCATATTAAACAATGGAATTTATTGGTGTGATAGTGTTGTAGATTGGAAGTCCATGTTATTTTGATTGCTGTGAAGTTGACTACTGGTATTCACTTTCCGGAGGGGTTAAGGTAAGTGGGCCACTAATTGATAAATTGGTAAAATAGGTGTAGAAATAAAAGATTGGTGTTAATTATTCATAATTATTCATAGTTTTTAATTACAATTTTAATTGATTTTTTAATTGATATTTCTGATTGATATTTTTTATTTTTTGAATAATTTAATTGATTTTTTTTTAATAAAAAAAATAAAAAAAAATTGATTAATTTTTTTATTACATTTTTTTAATTAAATTTTTAATATTCATATAAAAAAAATAAAAAAAATAGTTGTTTAGGTTATAGTAATAATTAAAGGGGGGGAAGCCATAGGCTATATAGGCTATATAGGCTAAAATAAAATAGTTCACAATAAAGGAATATAAAAGAGTAGTTACAATGGGGAGAAAGGATAGCAAGGCTATGAAAGTTATTACACCGGTTGATATAGTGGAACATAGTAATCCTTTAGTTAAGGGTATTGCGAGATTATCCGGCAAATGGAACAAACGTTGGCCTGACATTGAACAACCATGGCCAGCGGAAGGGACTCTTAACCCGGACGTCATCAACATCATGAAAGTGCTTCTGTCAATTTACAAGGCAGATCAGAAGAAGGGAAAACAAAAGGAACGACGTAAAGAGAAGAGACAAAGGGAGCTGGGTGTTCTTAAATTGTTTGAAGATGAAGGACAAAAACTGATGAAAGATACCAACGACAAGGGAAGCAAAGTATGGAGAAAAGGCTAAAGGAAGAGAGCGTCGACAGAGAAACTAAGGGTAGAGGTCGGTATACCTTTCTCACATACGGATTCGGCGAGAAGACCCCCACCTTATGAGAAGGAAGTCGAGCTTAGGGATGCTTATCCTCAGCTTCCAGTGATCCTCCAGCAGGGTGATTATTACATCAGAGATGAAGATGAACAAATAATAGAGAGAGGACAAGCAGAAACGACCATAAAAATGCATCCAAGCTCCAAAGGTGAAAAGAAAATGAGAAGTCTGAAAACTAAGGGTGGTATGAGGTTAAGTAGGATGGAACTGGATGAGGACGATGATGATCAGAGTGATTTAGAGGGGATCATGGGTGGATATGATCCTGTCATCAAACGGAGGTTGGCCAGAACGGAGAGAAGGGGTAAGGAAGGTTTGAAGAAGAAGGATACAAGATATTACAGTGCTGAGGAAGATTCGAAGAAGAAGGATACAATATATTCGAGTGCTGAGGGAAGCAAAGATGAAGACAGCGATAAAGAGAAGACTGAAGGTGCTGCATATTCGAAAGGAGTTTATCCTGCAAAGACTGTCGCAGAAGAAATAGAAGGAGATATAGACCAATGCTTATCAGAACTGAAGAGTGCAAGGACTGCAGGAGAAGTGAGAGAGCTACAGGAAGAACTCCAGACGCTGACCATACAGAAGGAGAAACAGCTGAAAAGAGAATCCGAAAAAGGTGAGACAAAATATGCCTTAAGGTCAAGGAAAGATACCACGAGCAAAATGGTACCAGTTATCATTCGAGGTCAAAACTTTGAATATAAGCCGTTGCAAAATACCGATATGTCAAACATACTTGAGAAGCTGCCTATTCTTCAGAATGGGGCCTATCCTTGGATTTCGAAATTGGAAGAAATTACGGTGGGAACACAGTCCGCCATAGGAGACGTCAAGAGACTGTTGGCTAATCTCATTGGGATTCCAGATATGGAAGAAGTCTTTCAGAGAGCTGGACTCATTAGATATGTAGGGACTGCAGTGAACGATCCTGAATTGTTGGCTGCAAGTAGGAATCGTCTGTGGAGAGCATTGAAAGATACATTTCCAACAAATGTGCATCCTGATAATATTCTGATCGACCCACTAGGACAACAAGAAAATCCGAGAGCCTATGTGTCAAGAGTTCATCAAGTGTGGAGAAATATTACTGGAAATGATCCAGATGTGAGTCAAATTGAGCAGTCAATTTTGAGAGCTAAACTGCAAATGGGACTGCCCTCACCAGTAAGAAGCAAACTGGCAGAAGTGGTTGGACTTGGAAGCATGACAAAAGGGGTCTATACAGATCACATAGCTCATCAAGTGGATCTGTACAGGAAGAAGGAACTCAACCAGAAAGAGCAGGACGAAGAAACTCTCAGGAAACTCAATCAAATACAACTGGGAGAGAATAAAAAGGATAAGAAACAAGCTTTGGTTATGCAGAGTCCGTGTGCACCAAACCAACAAGCACTGCCACAGCTTCAACCAGAACAGTTCCAACCGCAATTGTACCAGCCACCAATGGCGGCACCAGTTAATTCATATCCACAGCCAATTTCTGGACAGACACAGAATTGGAGAGGAAGAGGACGAGAAGGATTAGAAAGGGGAGGAAGATTTAAGCCATACTTCCCGCAGTCTCCAGAGGTGTGTTATAATTGTGGACAGGTTGGTCACTTTTCCCGTGCAATTGGTCAGGAGGAAACATTAGAGGGAATTTTAGAGGAAGATACAGGGGCCAGTCAAGATCATCTGGAGGACCGGTGAACCCCTACAGGGGTCCAGAGCAAGGATTCTAGAGGTGCCTAGATGATCCGAAAGGGGGGTGTCAGCTGGTAGCGTCAGGACCGGAAAAAGATCCAACAATTGAGGTGAAAATAAACAACCGACCATTGGAAGTGATGGCGGATAGCGGAGCTGCGTTCACCTGTGTTCGACCTGAAGATGCTACACATCTCCCTATGTCCAATCAACTCGTTAGGGACAATCGGATTTGAGGGAGTAAAACAGCTGATTCCTCTTACGGAACCAATTGAGCTCTGCTATAAAGATCAGAAAATTACAATACCCATACTGGTATCAGAACATACACCTGTTGCATTATTGGGAAGAGATGCATTGTGTAAGTTGAACTGTACAATAAGATGTACACCAGACGGCTGTCTGATAGAAATGCCAAAGGAAAAGGTTTACCAATTGTCGATGATGACGGAGATGGATTCGTCTTCAGTATTCTGGATTGGAAATCTCAGTGAAGATTTTATGAAGCAGGCTAAGATATGGGAAAGATTTATTGTTGCAAATATGCGGATGCGAAGCTTCCGGAATATCCATTCCATTGTACGCTTAAGTATTTCAAGAAGGCTGCTCAATCACACTCAGAGGAATGGTTGAGTCATCAACCGAAGAATGTTCAACTTAGCTCAAGTTGCATTATTTTAGGACCACAAGGAGCAGCTATGAAGATAAACACAGACGATTATCTGAATAGAGAATTTGATATTGAGAAGAGTGTGCCACATGTTACCTTGTTGGTTTCGGAAGGCTATGAGCAAAAGCAAATAGGAGAAATGATGACAAAAGCAGAGAAACTCAGTTTCAGACCAATGGAAGAGAATTTGGCGATCTGGAGAAGTGAAGATCAACAATTTCTTAAAATAATGATTTCGGCTCAAGGACAAGGAGAGCCACAGGCTGTAGGAATGACACATGAATCTATTTGCAATATGAAGATGGATTCAGACCCTATGAAGGAGGAGATGTTGCAACAAGTTCCAGAAGGGTTGTGGTCTCAACATAGTACTGATATTGGACTTGTGAAATCAGCCCAACCTGTGAAGGTTGAACTTCGACCAGGAGCCAAACCTCCATGGAAAAATCAGTATCCATTGAAAGAGGAAGCAATCAAAGGGATTGAACCACAAATTGAAGGACTTTCGACAGCAGGGGTTTTAAGGACAACAAAAAACCCTCGGAGTAACACGCCTTTGTGGCCTGTAAAAAAACCAGATGGAAGTTATCGTGTAGCTCATGATTTGAGAGCAGTAAATGAGGTAGTGATTGACTTTCCAGCAGAAGTGCCAGACCCTCATACCTTGTTAGCTCAAGTTCCTCCGGATGCGACACATTTTACAGTACTAGACTTATGTGGAGCATTTTTCAGTGTTCCACTTAGTGTAGAGAGTCAGGATTTATTTGGGTTCACCTATAAGGGACAGTTCTATGAGTACAATAGAATGCCACAGGGTACCGGCATTCGCCGCATATCTTCAATAAAGTACTGAAGGAAGATTTGGTAGGGATAGATCAGATATTGCAGAGCACTGTCATTCAGTACGTGGATGATATAATAGTTTGCTCACAAAATAAGGAAACATGTCATAGGGACTCAATTAAATTGCTACAGGTATTGGCAGAAAAGGGGCATAAGGTGTCACAGAAAAAGCTGCAATATTGTCAGGAGAAAGTTGTATATTTAGGTCAAAACATAACTCATGGCCACAGAAACATTTCGGACAAGCAGGTGGAAACTATTCAGTAAGGCTCCAAAACCTAGAACAGTCAGAGAAATGATGACATTTCTGGGTATTGCTGGTTATTCCTCAGCTTGGGTAGAGGATTATACTAGTTTGATGGCACCGTTGAGGGCTATGGTGAGGGGTACTGAGAGTGGTCAACTCCATAGCAATCTTTCCTGGACACAGGAAGGCCATGTGGCATTTGAAACGATCAAACAGAGGTTGCAGGAGGCACCTGCACTTGCACTACCAGATTACTCGAAGAACTTTTTGCTATATGTGTCTACTTCTACGGGAGGTAGATATGCGTGTGCGGTTCTTTGTCAACCGACAGGCACGGGGACGAATCCTCAGCCTATTTCCTACTACTCTACTGCTTATTCAGAGGTAGAACTAGGGTTACCACTGTGCTACAGAGCAATGGTGGGAGTATATTCAATGTATGACAAAGCATCATCGGTCACAATGGGCTACCCAGTAACAATTCTTACCCATCATAGTCTCAGAAATCTTCTGAACTATGGGAAGTATACATTGACTATGCCTAGGCTCAGAGACTATCATAGACTCTTAGAGCAGGAGGATGTCACCCTTGTGAGATGTGATACAGTAAATCCAGCCGAGAGTTTACCAACTTCAGAGGATGGTGAGCCACATGATTGTGTCAAAGAAGCAGAGAGATATTCGAGGCTTCGATCAGATTTACAAGCCTTTCCATTACGTGAGGCAGACCTGGAGTATTGGACGGATGGGTCTTGCTATCGGGTGGGAGATAAATTATGTGCTGGGTATGCAGTGGTTAGAGGCAGAGGGACGGGATTTGTTGTGGAAAAGGCTGAAGTAATACCACAGCCTGCATCTGCACAACTTGCTGAACTGGTGGGGCTAACAGAAGCATGTTTGTTAGCAGAAGGAAAGCGAGTAACCATATACACTGATTCAGCATATGCACATAGTGTATGTCATTTGTTTGGGGCGGTATGGAAAGGTCGAGGGTTTAAGAAAACGGATGGTTCTCCGATACAACATCATGCACAAATAATGAAACTGTTGCATGCTATGATGAAGCCTACAGAGATAGCGATAGCTAAGTGTGCAGCTCACAAGACAGATATGTCAAGAGTGACACAAGGGAACAAAGCTGCTGATGAAGCTGCAAAAGCCGTCGCAGGAGCGGATAAATTGGGGAAAGTTTTGCTGGTCACTCATGTAGTGGACTTGGAAGACAAAATTACGCTTCGAGATGTAATTTTGATGCAAGAAGCCGCTTCTATGATCGACAAACAGCTATGGCTAGACCGAGGAGCGGTCAAAGATGCTACTGGTCTGTGGAGAAACCATGAGGGGTTGATAGTAGCGCCTCTAGACCTCTTAGGTCTGATGATTCAAGAAGCACATGGCTTAGCTCATGTTGCGAGGGGGAGGTTAACAGAAAGATCACAAAGGAATATGGTTTTGGGCTCCATATTTGTTTGAACAAATTGATTATTTGATAGGAAGGTGCACTATCTGTCTTAAAAATAATGTTCGAAGAGGGATACCTGTTCATCCAGGTTACATTCCCTACACCAAGGGGTCCTATGCGTGAGTTGGTCATTGACTTTGTTGATATGATACAACCAGTTGATGGGAAAAGATACATGTTGGTGGTTGTAGATAGATTTTCACGATGGACGGAAGCTTGTCCAACCAAGCGTAAGGATGCTCAGTCGGTTGCCAAGTTCTTGTGTAAAGAAGTCATAAGCAGGTGGGGATTACCCGATCGAATATCCTCAGACAATGGAAGAGAATTTGTGGATAAATCAGTAAAATTGATGTTGCAAAAATTGGGAATTAAGCAACGTCTTGGAGCAGTTTATCACCCACAAAGTCAGGGGATGTGTGAAAGAATGAACGGTGTCTTGAAAAATCGCATTGTGAAGATTTGTCAACATACAGGTCTAAACTGGATAAGGCGCTTCCTTTAGCACTAATGGTGTGTCGCTCAAGTGAGTTACGTGATCTACGTATGACACCCCATGAGTTGGTAACAGGAAGAAGGATGCCAACGCCTTGTTTGCGAACAAGCGGGAAGGGTCCAAGCTTGGCCCTGTTGGAAGATGAAATGAGAGCGTACGTTACATATATGGCCAATTTTCATAAAAAGTTGTCCACATATGTTTCTGACAGGCAAAGACAAGAAGAGGTGCAGAAGGTGCCTGAGGAGGATAAGAGGAATACAGTACAACCGGGAGACAAAGTATTCGTAAAGGTATTCAGAAGGAAGTGGTATAACGAACGTCGTGAAGGACCATTTGAAGTGGTTCGTAGTACTGGAACAGCTGTCCAGGTTAAGGGGTCTCCTACGTGGTATCATTTGTCACATTGTGTTAAAGCGCCTACAGAAGAGGTGCCACGTGCAGAGAGAGAGGATGGAGATAGGGGAGAACAGGAAGAGGGAGAGATTGTCAATGTTGGGGTTAATGTTGATAATGGTGACACTTCTGATGATGCCAGAGATGACTATGCAGGGGATGGAAAGGAAAGAGGATTTGGGGAAATTGATTTTCAATACGTCCCAGAAGCAACAGGGAATATTTCAGTGGGATGTGAAGCAGCAAAGATCACCAAGGGCAACTCTGTTACAGGAGAAGCTAGTGATTCAGTTAGGCAAAGTAGGCCTAGACCAGTTAGGAGAAAAGTCAGACCAAAACGTTACGAAAACTAGGAATGTAATAACAACAATAATACCAACACGTCAGTCTGTTATAACAACAGTGGGAAACAATTTAACTCTTTCAACAGTAACAGTTGTTAAAGCCATAAATCTATTGCATTCGATTACAAGGGATCCAATAGTGCCAGCATCAATGTTAGAACCAAAGACATCAACTACTTTAATGGTAACTTTGGAAAGATTTAAGGGTACGACGGCAATAACAAATGTAGGAGGTATGATACCGACACCGACAACAACTTTTCTAAAAGTAAACGATGTAACAGAAATGACTCAGCAAATAGTCATAGAGAACAATATAGGTTCATCTGAAATAGTACATGATAATATAATGGAAGGACAGGATGAGTTCTTTGGGTTCAACCTAACATCAGAAGATACATCTGATCAATATCGCTCGGTAGGGAAAAGAGACGCTAAATGGAAAGCATATGGATTTGATTCGGCTGTTTTGAAAATTAAAGATCAATGGGCAGGGAGAAATCTTTGGTTCCAGCAATTAACTCATGCTGTAAGATCAGTGAGGAATCTTGAGGGTCCATGTCTGTTGAGAATTCCAGCACCAGAGACGTGGGGTTCAATTTTACAGACGGTCGCGCAACCGTTGTCGGGTGGGTGTCAGGCCTATGCGTTGAGATGGCTGTTGTATCATCAACGAGCATTGACAGATAAAGACATGTCGTTGTCACAACATTTGTTTAAGCCTAGGTATAAGTGTTCTTGGTTAAGTGAATTTCCCTATGTGAATATGTTGGATGGTAAAGAAAGTCAGGTGACAGCGATCCCTGAAGCATTTGAGGTGAGAGCAGTGAGGGCTAAAAGTTGTGTTTGTTCTAAAAATACAGATGAGGTAAATGGTATGTTCATGGGAATATCAGATTGTGATGATTATATGATGACTTTGGATAAACATGGACAAAAGGTTAAAGTTGACCAATATAATGTAACTTTTTATGCACCAGGTAGTAAGAAGGGCAGGACTTTGATTGTGAGAGATCAATTTTTCACTATGAATGTAACTATTGGGAATTTTAGAGATATTTGGTGGGTTTGTGGTGATAAAGCATATATATTCTTACCCTATGGATGGAAAGGATGTGTTACATGTCAACGTTGAAGCTTCCATATGAGGTTTTTACAATTAAAAGAGGAGTAGCACCGAACCCAGATCAATCTGAAACTACTGTTGAAAATAGGGTTAAAAGAGACATGGCTAAATTTACTAATCTTGAAGCCTACCATTGGAGAATAAGTCTGGGAGAGAAGTGGGGACTTGGTCTTTTTCCATGGTATGGTGTAACATTTTTAGCAGATCATATTGATAATATTACATATACGTTGCAGGGGTTTGCGAATGAAACAATAAGAGGGTTTCACCTTCTGTCAAATACTCAAAGAAGTCACAGACTGACGCTGTTGAAACATGACATGGCTCTTGATTATATTTTGGCAAAACAAGGTGGATTATGTTTGGCTATGAATCTGACGGGGGATGATTGTTATACTTTGATCCCAGATAGTTCCGATAATATCACGAGTGTTATAGATGCCTTGAAGAATATAAGGGATGCATTTGGGAGATCTGAGAAAGCTGGATGGTCAGCGAAGTCTTGGTTGCAAGATCAGTTAGGCCCAATAGGAGCAGTGATGGTTCAGATTTTAGTCGCAGCTCTGATAGCGTTGTGTGTCATGTTTTGCTTTTGTACTTTGTTACTGACCTTTGCAAAAGCTATGATATTAAGATGGGTTGGTGTTGTGATGCCTGGAGACAACACTCAGATGCCGTTGTTGATTGTTCCTGATCTGGACGAAGATGGACGAGGGGGTCTGGATGGACTACTGATGGATAAATATCCTTTTTGATTATTTGATCATTTTTCAATTTTTTCAATATTAGTGTGATTTTTAGTATGATTTTTATGAATCAAGGGGGGAATGGGTTTATATGATTCATATATCATTTATATATCATTTTTAGATTGTTAGTGGATATTGATGTTTAATTTCAAAATGTTGTTTTGCAAAAGATACTGTTGGGTTTTTTCTTTTCTTCCAGAAGCATTTGGGGGAACATGGGAAGGGACAATATGACTGGAGGAGATGAAACAAGGAGGGTGTGGCCGATTCCATCAACAAATCCATTGGAAGTCGAGACTACGGGGAGATGAAGTGTAGTGGACTACATTCCAGTGTTTGCAATGAAATATAGACATGTGTAATACATAATTGTGTCATATTCTTAGGTATTAATTTTTGTAGAATGATGTTTGATGTTATTGAATACATGTGAGGATCTTAGATGTTTTTGTTTATTTCGGTGATGCTTAGGGACAGGAATTTAGGCAGGGAGAGTTCCACTGTACGGTCCAATGGGTTGACCAGCCTTACAAGTGGATATTTATTGGATAGGATTTTGTTTGCAGGGGCTTACATGTGTATTTAATGGCATCATAGTTTAAATGCATTTACATGGTTTATGAGGTTATCTGGAGTACCGAAGGTGGTTGCCTGGGGCAGAGGGACCGTGAGAGAATTTTACTGTCTTGATTGATGGATGGATATCTGAAAAGATGGCTGCCGGACAGTTTTTCGCTCTTACACTCCATAAAGATTTGTTCATATTTCATAGTAATGGATTCACACTTCATAAACAGTTGTTCATATTTCATAGAAAGGTATTTACACTCTAGAGGAGAATGTTTTTGATTTAATGTTAAAGATACTCAATAAGATAAATTGTTACTTGTTATAAGCCTATTCTGTTTGGTTTCGAGACATTTAGGTTGTCTCGAAAGGGGGGAATGTAGTGTATTGACAATATGATGGTGTTAAATGTTTTTCAAATGGAACTGAAAGAATGTTGATTTTGGTATCAAGAGGGACTGTTTTATTGTAACGTCACCTACCACAGACAGGAAGTGTGGTGTAGACACGGGGATTGGACAGTAGAGGGAGCCACCCACATCTTGGAAGGTTATATATAAGGGGGGAACAACGACGGAGGGGTAGAACACAGTAAGATTTATTTGGGACTGTTTCTCCGGATCTCCGCGGGTCTGTGAACTTATGCTGTAACCTCGTGGTATTAATAAAAGCCTTTGAACACGGTACAGCCTAGGCAGACTCTTTTGTTAACAGCAATAGCTACCAGCAGCCGACGCGACACGACAGTACTCACTGTTCTTGCAGAAGGAATTGTCTGGCAGCAGGAACATACAATTCATGTGTATGGATATGATCTGTAAATTTAGGCCATGCCTGACCAAGTTGCCCTTCATTGTCCAGAGCTCGCCAGTCTTCTAGACATGAAGCCACTTCTTTCCGTCATGCATGCAAAGACACATTGTTTTCTTTATTAAACTGTTGAAAGAGAATTTCCAGCGTCAGCCCTTTACAAGGCTTCCCATTTAGATGTTTGTTATTCACATAATTACAATATTAAGTCAATATTATTTTTGATGTAAATTAAGATTAAGTGGGGAAGACAGAATCAGGATGGAGCTGGGAGCACTCTAGGGGAGGAAGTGGAACAAGGGAACAGCTTCTTTTCGAGGGCTGCAATCTGTTCCAGGCAAATATCCAAAGGAGATAAACAATTTGTTTAAGGTTGTTCTATTCAGCTATGTTAGCGCTTATCTGGAATAAGTTATATTTGGCTTTTCTAGCAAGAACAGACATGCTAACCATCCAGGCCATGCGGTAGAACAGAAGGAAGAAGAAGAACCTGTACAAAGCATTGTCCAGAAGATACTTGAAGGTATATTGTGTGGATCAATACATTTCTTTTTAGAAGTATTATATCTATGCATTTATTTTATTTTTAAACAATTCATTATTTAATTCTCAGACAACAGCAAAAATCCAGGAGGAGACCCAGACTCTCGAAAGGTTGAAGAGTGATCTGGGTGTAGGCGATGAGACTTTGGGCAACGGAAGTTCAGCAATGGGCTAATACAGGTAAATTATTTCAAATAAATAAATACAATCCTAAATGTAATTCTCCTGGACTGTCACCTTGACATAGTGGAGAGGCTTGCGTACTCCAATGACCCTGAGAGCTAAGCCGGAGAGGGTGTATTCCACCGGCAGGTGCAATCAAGCCGGACAGGTCGAAGGGTAGGAGGCAGACAAAACATTCCCTGGCCCTCCAGGTTGGGGGTTATGCGTGGGGCTTACTCACTCGCCACATAACAAATAATTTGTTACAGAAACCTTTACAGGCCCTATGTTCCTCCAGGAAGTGAGTGCCACTACTCACTGTTGGAGATATATTGTTAATTACAGATTTATTGTATTTCTGAGGAAACAGCTGAGAACCTGGATGGTCCCCAGGTACTACAGAGAACAAGTCCTGTTTCTTAGCATCAAACAAAGGAAACAGAACCTATACCGTCAGACAGGTTTGTTAAATTTCCTGAATATTGAATTGCACACACTTCATTTCTCTTTAATTTCAAAGCCATGCAATTTAACAAATAGTTCCATTCTCTTTTTGTTTTGATGACAGATGGATGCAAGAGACGACACCCTCTGCGCAGAAAGATATTGTAAGAAAAGGCCAAATTGACAGCTGCCATAGAGGAGTACAACACCCTTGTACCAGATTCAGCAATATCATCTGCAGATGAAATCCTTTCTGCAGAACTTCATGCATGGCCTTGGGAGCTGCATGGACAAAGTAAGTAGTATGTCCAATCTGTTATGATGAGTTTCTGGTATCGAGTACTTAAGGATGTAAGAGAATATGGGACACAGATGGAGAGTTGATACAAAGTATTTATTTTATTACGGTACCGGGTTCGTTTAACAAACGGCACGTGCTTTGCCTCTTGTCATCCGAACTCTGGACAAAGGAAATCTCTCAGTTCATATACTTCATGTTACACGTTTCTTCAACAACATCTGGTAACCATCAGTGGGCACCCCCCACTCTGATGGTACCTGCTTGTACCCAAGTCAGTATATTCTATATATCAATCATTCTAAGATAAACCCCAGTAAGCTCCCTCAACATAGTGGAATCCTTGGCATTCAGACTCTGTGGCACCAAGAGTCACCTATCTAATAGATTTAACCTTGTTCCCACAACACTATGAAAAGACATCATAACCCCTAGTTACCGTGACTAAACGGTCATGTGGAATTTGACTGCGGTCATGACTTGTGACTGCCGGTGGGTGGTAATACGGTCACCGTAACAGCCCTAGTCCGGATTCCCTTTTCCCGCGCTATATTCAAATGCCAGTATGCATTCTACACAAACGGTGGAATAGGCAAAATATGATAACACAACAACAACTGATGGCAGTAGCTAATTACTGTAGCTAACTAGCCAGCTAACCTCTGTAGCTAGCCAGCAAGCTAGCAAGCAACGCTAAATGGTTTGCAAACGGGTTAGCATAACTCTAGCCAAACCCAATTTTTATTTTATTTTATATTAGCTAGCTGGATGGCATTTATGTGGCCAGCAAAAACTTGCCTTACACTCTAGGAACATATTTCTTCCAACGTTATAACGAAAAGGTGCCTATCGGTCCCAAAACAAGTTTTCTGGAGACTTGTGGGAGGAGTGCTGATGACGGCGCCCACTGTATGCGCTTTGGTAGCCTGATTGCATCCAAACCGAGGAGATATCTGCACACAAAGCATCCCTGACCACCTCCTGAAGAAGTCAGACAGATCTGAACACAATCAGACCACAAAGTCACTTTTGTGCGTCTAGACCTGTCTTTTCAATATGATCTTTGTATTCTGATAGCAGAAGTCACATGTAAGTGTCAAGTGTAGACATGACCTCAGTCTCTCAATCCCAGCTTAGATGCACCTGTACTTCTTGGACTTCCTGTGACACTGGGTGCTGTAGATGTCCTGGAGGGCAGGCAGTGTGCCCCCAGTGATGCGTTGGGCTAACCGCCCTCAAACTCAACTCTGGACCTCGAAGCCAGTTCCACTGTGTTTTTTTTCATTGTTCCTCTCTAATCAGTGACTGACTTAGACCTGGGACACCAGGTGGGTGCAATTAATTATCAGGTAGAACGGAAATCCACCAGGCTCTGGAACTTGTAGGGTACGAGTTGAATACACCTGCTCTAGAGAGCCCTGCGGTTGCGGATGGTGCAATTGTCATTCCAGGTGGTGATACAGCCCGACAGGATGCTCTCAATGGTGCATCTGTAGAAGTTCGTGAGGGTCTTAGGGGCCAAGTCGAATTTATTCAGCCTCCTGAGGTTGAAGAGGCGCAGTTGAGCCTTCATCACCATGCTGTCTGTGTGAAGGGACCATTTCAGATTGTCAGTGATGTGCACGCCGAGGAACTTGAAGCTTTTTACCCTGGGGGCGTCCTGTCTCTGCTGTCTCCTGTAGTCCACGATCAGCTCCTTCGTTTTTTTCCTGGTACCACCCCTTCATTATTGTTCTGCCACCACTCCGCCAGGGCTCTCATCTCTTCACTGTAGGCTGTCTCATCATTGTTGGTATTCAGGCCTACCACAGTTGTGTCGTCAGCAAACTTGATGATTAAGTTGGAGACGTGCGTGGCCACACTGCCATGGGTGAACAAGGAGTACAGGAGGGAGCTGAGCACGCACCCCTGTGGGGCCCCCGTGTAGAGGATCAGCATGGTGGAGGTGTTGTTGCCTACTTTCACCACTTGGGGTCGGCCCGTCAGGAAGTCCAGGATCAAGTTCCACAGGGAGGGGCTCAGACCCAGGGCCCTGAGCTTAGTGATGAGCTTGGAGGGCACTATGATGTTGAATGCTGAGCTGTAGTCGATGAACAGCATTCTTACATACAGTTGTAGTCGGAAGTTTACATTCAGTTTTTCGTCACAGCTCGGTACCTAGAACATATAGATCTCTGAGACATGCTGCATTTCTGACTTAGAATGAAACAATATATATATATATATATATATATATATATATATATATATATATATATATATATATATATATATATATATATATACACACACAGTGGGGAGAACAAGTATTTGATACACTGCCGATTTTGCAGGTTTTCCTACTTACAAAGCATGTAGAGGTCTGTAATTTTTATCATAGGTACACTTCAACTGTGAGAGACGGAATCTAAAACAAAAATCCAGAAAATCACATTGTATGATTGTTAAGTAATTAATTTGCATTTTATTGCATGACATAAGTATTTGATCACCTACCAACCAGTAAGAATTCCGGCTCTCACAGACCTGTTAGTTTTTCTTTAAGAAGCCCTCCTGTTCTCCACTCATTACCTGTATTAACTGCACCTGTTTGAACTCGTTACCTGTATAAAAGACACCTGGCCACACACTCAATCAAACAGACTCCAACCTCTCCACAATGGCCAAGACCAGAGAGCTGTGTAAGGACATCAGGGATAAAATTGTAGACCTGCACAAGGCTGGGATGGGCTACAGGACAATAGGCAAGCAGCTTGGTGAGAAGGCAACAACTGTTGGTGCAATTTTTAGAAAATGGAAGAAGTTCAAGATGACGGTCAATCACCCTCGGTCTGGGGCTCCATGCAAGATCTCACCTCGTGGGGCATCAATGATCATGAGGAAGGTGAGGGATCAGCCCAGAACTACACGGCAGGACCTGGTCAATGACCTGAAGAGAGCTGGGACCACAGTCTCAAAGAAAACCATTAGTAACACACTACGCTGTCATGGATTAAAATCCTGCAGCGCACGCAAGGTCCCCCTGCTCAAGCCAGCGCATGTCCAGGCCTGTCTGACGTTTGCCAATGACCATCTGGATGATCCAGAGGAGGAATGGGAGAAGGTCATGTGGTCTGATGCGACCAAGAAAAATATAGCTTTTTGGTCTAAACTCCACTCGTCGTGTTTGGAGGAAGAAGGATGAGTACAACCCCAAGAACACCGTCCCAACTGTGAAGCATGGAGGTGGAAACATCATTCTTTGGGGATGCTTTTCTGCAAAGGGGACAGGACGACTGCACCGTATTGAGGGGAGGATGGATGGGGCCATGTATCGTGAGATCTTGGCCAACAACCTCCTTCCCTCAGTAAGAGCATTGAAGATGGGTCGTGGCTGGGTCTTCCAGCATGACAACGACCCGAAACACACAGCCAGGACAACTAAGGAGTGGCTCCGTAAGAAGCATCTCAAGGTCCTGGAGTGGCCTAGCCAGTCTCCAGACCTGAACCCAATAGAACATCTTTGGAGGGAGCTGAAAGTCCGTATTGCCCAGCGACAGCCCCGAAACCTGAAGGATCTGGAGAAGGTCTGTATGGAGGAGTGGGCCAACATCCCTGCTGCAGTGTGTGCAAACCTGGTCAAGACCTTCAAGAAACGTATGATCTCTGTAATTGCAAACAAAGGTTTCTGTACCAAATATTAAGTTCTGCTTTTCTGATGTATCAAATACTTATGTCATGCAATAAAATGCAAATTAATTACTTAAAAATCATACAATGTGATTTTCGGGATTTTTGTTTTAGATTCCGTCTCTCACAGTTGAAGTGTACCTATGATAAAAATTACAGGCCTCTACATGCTTTGTAAGTAGGAAAACCTGCAAAATCGGCAGTGTATCAAATACTTGTTCTCCCCACTGTATGTGACTTCTGAAGGTAATTGTAGAACGATTACTGTTATACTATTCCAGGTATTCCTTAAAGAGGTAGGGTTTCAAGTGTCTCTGGAAGGTGGTCAGTGACTCCGCTGTCCTGGCGTCGTGGGGGTGCTTGTTCCACCATTGGGGTGCTAGAGCAGTGAATAGCTTTGACTGGGCTGAGCGGGAACTGTGCTTCCATAGAGGTAGGGGGGCTAGCAGGCCAGAGGTGGATGAATGTAGTGCCCTCGTTTGGGTGTAGGGTCTGATCAGAGCCTGAAGCTAAGGAGGTGCCGTTCCCCTCACAGCTCCATAGGCAAGCACCATGGTTTTGTAGTAGATGCGAGCTTCAATTGGAAGCCAGTGGAGTGTGCGGAGGAGCGGGGTGACATGAGAGAACTTGGGAAGGTTGAACACCAGACAGGCTGCAGCGTTCTGGATAAATTGTAGGGGTTTAATGGCACAGGCAGGGAGCCCAGCCAACAGCGAGTTGCAGTAATCGAGACAGGAGATGACAAGTGTCTGGATTAGGACCTGTGCCGCTTTCTGTTTAAGGTAGGGTCGTACTCTGCAAATGTTGTAGAGCATGAACCTGCAGGATCGGGTCACCGCTTTGATGTTAGCGGAGAACGACAATTACAGGTTGTAATGCAACAAAATAGGAAAAACGCCAAGGGGGATGAATACTTTTGCAAGGCACTGTATCTTGTGTAGATCATTGACAAAAAATGACAATTAAATCCATTTTAATCCCACTTTGTAACAACAACATGTTGAAAAGTCAAGGGGTGTGAATACTTTCTGAAGGCACTGACCCACCTGCCCTCGGCAATAGTAATTAATGTCGCCCTTCTCTCTTAGACCGTGTTACTGTACTTGAACTCCTCAGTCTTGCATATATCGTTCTTCAGTGAGACGAGGTAGTGGTGTTGGTGGTTTGCCCTCGGTCTCATTCATCTCCAGAGGAACACTGAGGGGGGAGAGAGAGACATAATACTAACACTATTCAATTCAATTCAAAGGGCTATATTGGCATGGGAAACAAGTTTACATTGCCAAATCAAGTGAAATAGATAATAAAACAAAGTGAAATTAACAAAAAATTAACAGTAAACATTACACTCACAAAAGTATCAAAGGAATAGAGACATTTTAAATGTCATATTATGGCTATGTACAGTATTATAACAATGTGCAAATAGTTAATGTACAAAAGGGAAAATACATAAACATAAAAATGGGTTGTATTGACAATGGTGTTTTATCTTCACTGGTTTTCTTTTTCTTGTGGCAACAGGTCACAAATCTTGCTGCTGTGATGGCACACTGTGGTATTTCACCCAATAGATACAGTGAGGGAAAAAAGTATTTGATCCCCTGCTGATTTTGTACGTTTGCCCACTGACAAAGAGCTGAGATTAGGAGCACACTCTTAAAGGGAGCGCTCCTAATCTCATTTTGTTACCTGTATAAAAGACACCTGTCCACAGAATCAATCAATCAGATTACAAACTCTCCACCATGGCCAAGACCAAAGAGCTCTCTAAGGATGTCAGGGGAAAGATTGTAGACCTACACAAGGCTGGAATGGGCTACAAGACCATCGCCAAGCAGCTTGGTGAGAAGGTGACAACAGTTGGTGCGATTATTCGCAAAAGGAAGAAACACAAAATAACTGTCAATCTCCCTCGGCCTGGGGCTCCATGCAAGATCTCACCTCGTGTAGTTGTAATGATCATGAGAACGGTGAGGAATCAGCCCAGAACTACACGGGAGGATCTTGTCAATGATCTCAAGGCAGCTGGGACCATAGTCACCAAGAAAACAATTGGTAACACACTACGCCGTGAAGGACTGAAATCCTGCAGCGCCCGCAACGTCCCCCTGCTCAAGAAAGCACATATACAGGGCCGTCTGAAGTTGATGAGCATCTGAATGATTCAGAGGAGAACTGGGTGAAAGTGTTGTGGTCCGATGAGACCAAAATTGAGCTCTTTGGCATCAACTCAACTCGCCGTGTTTGGAAGAGGAGGAATGCTGCCTATGACCCCAAGAACACCATCCCCACCGTCAAACATGGGGGTGGAAACATTATGCTTTGGGGGTGTTTGTCTGCTAAGGGGACAGGACAACTTCACCGCATCAAAGGGACGATGGACGGGGCCATGTACCATCAAATCTTGGGTGAGAACCTCCTTCCCTCAGCCAGGGCATTGAAAATGGGTCATGGATGGGTATTCCAGCATGACAATGACCCAAAACACACGGCCAAGGCAACAAAGGAGTGGCTCAAGAAGAAGCACATTAAGGTCCTGGGGTGGCCTAGCTAGTCTCCAGACCTTAATCCCATAGACAATCTGTGGAGGGAGCTGAAGGTGGGACAAAATACCTCCTGAGATGTGTGCAAACCTGGTGGCCAACTACAAGAAACGTCTGACTTCTGTGATTGCCAACAATGGTTTTGCCACCAAGTACTAAGTCATGTTTTGCAGAGGGGTCAAATACTTATTTCCCTCATTAAAATGCAAATCAATTTATAACATTGTTGACATGCGTTTTTATGGATTTTTCTGTTGTTATTCTGTCTCTCACTGTTCAAATAAACCTACCATTAAAATTATAGACTGATCATTTCTTTGTCAGTGGGTGTCACGCCCTGACGTATGGAACTCTTTTATGTTGAGTCAGGGTGTGGAATCTATGTGATGTATTCTATGTTTACATTCTAGGTATTGTATTTCTATGTTTGGCCGGGTGTGATTCCCAATCAGAGGCAGCTGTCGCTCGTTGTCTCTGATTGGGGATCATACTTTAGTAGCCTGTTTGCCCACTATGTTTGTGGGATCTTGTTCCGTGTGTAGGCTTATATTGTGAATAGCCTTGGACTTCACGTTACGTTGGTTTATTGTTTTGTACGCCTTTCACGCTGCACCTTGGACTGACCCGTCTCTCAACGATTGTGACAGTGGGCAAACGTACAAAATCAGCAGGGGATCAAGTACTTTTTTCCCTCACTGTATGGGAGTTTATCAAACTTGGATTTGTTTTCAAATTCTTTGTGGGTCTGTGTAATTTGAGGGAAGTAATATTATATTACTGTATGTAATAATAATAATAATATGCCATTTAGCAGACGCTTTTATCCAAAGCGACTTACAGTCATGCGTGCATACATTATTTTTTTTGTGTATGGGTGGTCCCGGGGATCGAACCCACTACCTTGGCGTTACATGCGCCGTGCTCTACCAGCTGAGCTACAGAGGACCACAGGGTGTCCTACTATGGTCATACATTTGGCAGGAGGTTAGGAAGTGCAACTCAGTTTCCACCTCATTTTGTGGGCAGTGTGTACATAGCCTGTCTTCTCTTGAGAGCCAGGTCTGCCTATGGCGGCCTCTCTCAATAGCAAGGCTATGATCACTGAGTCTGTACATAGTCAAAGCTTTCCCTATTTTTGGGTCAGTCACATTGGTCATGTACTTTGCCACTGTGTACTCTCTGTTTAGGGCCAAATAGCATTCCAGTTTGCTCAGTTTTTTGGTAGATTCTTTCCAATATGTCAAGTAATTATATTTTTGTTTTCTCATGATTTGGTTGGGTCTAATTGTGTTGCTGTTGCTGTCCTGGGGCTCTGTTTGTGTTTGTGAACAGAGCCCCAGGACCAGCTTGCTTAGGGGACTATTCTATAGGTTAATCTCTCTGTAGGTGATGGCTTTGTTATGGAAGGTTTGGGAATCACTTCCTTTTTAGGTGGTTGGAGAATTTAACGTCTCTTTTTGGATTTTTGATAATTAGCGGGTATCGGCCTAATTCTGACCTGCATGCATTATTTGGTGTTTTACGTTGTACACGGGATGTTTTTGCAGAATTCTGAATGCAGAGTCTCAATTTGGCGTTCATCCTATCTACAAACAATTAACAAACCAATCAGTAATTAGGAATTGATGATTCATCATAATGAGATTGTAAGTGAGTACTGAATGACTCCAACTACTTCAGGCCTTCGCAGACTGTACGATTTTAGCCATAGTATGCCACGATTTTGCCATCCCAGACAACATTTTCAAGTCATGGGTAAACGATTGTCGCACGTCTTGGCTCTTCAGGGTGACAGGGTCTAGGTCTGCTGATTAAGTACCACTACATGGTAGACTCCGACAAAGTTCTGGCAGTGTTAAGTTAATTGTTTTGCCTTTATCGTGTAGTGTGGCTGGCTACTCTTCTTGGGGTCCATCAAAATTAAGGCAGTTATACCATTTTAAAAACATTACATTCACAGATTTCATAACACACTGTGTGCCCTCAGGCCCCTACTCCACCACTACCACATATCTACAATAAAAAAATCTATGTGTACGTGTGTGTATAGTGTGCATGTTATCGTGTGTGTGTATGCATGTGTCTGTGCCTATGTTTGTGTTGCTTCACAGTCCCCGCTGTTCCATAAGGTGTAATTTTATCTGGTTTTGTTGTGGGAAATTTCGTCCTTATACTAATCAAAGAATCAAAGTACTTCAGAGTTTTTGTAGAATTAAGATATACTTTATTATAATTAGACAAAGCCGGGGTGATTTGCAAAGCATCCTCCCGTCTCCCTCTCAGCTCTCCATTTATATAGTCATATTCACATACATCCTAGCTTAAAGCCCCTCCCTCTTGGGTTCCCCCACCATCATCCTCAGTTTCCCTCTCTTTACCGCTCTGCCCACTTCCTTAGTCTATGATAGCGGCTAAATTTGACTTTTATTCCGTTTAGAATCAATAGCAGTATAATCAATCAAGCCCTTATCATGCACAAATAATCATGTTCAGTTTTAAACTCTGTTCAACCCCGGCTCACCCTGGTTTGACCTGAAGATTTATTGTTGGACATGACAGGTCCACACTCAATCTTTCAAACGTACCCAAACCCACTCCTCTCTTCCCTCCCGTCATGCTGTAATTACTCATGATTAGTCTAAACTCTGTTCAACTCTGGCTCCGTTCTCTCTACATTGTTTTGAGGAAAGAGGCAAAAGGCTACAGTCTGGTTTCAGTCCCTGATAAGGTAGGACAGCCATGGATTAGGTAAGAGTGAGGAATTCGACCCGAGGTCAGATCCCCACTTCACACACACACACAAACCCAGTGAAAGGAACCAATCAAGTTCTTGCTTAGCAACAGAGAATCCTGACTATATTTTCGTCATGTCTGTGATTAACATTGTTTATCCAATAGTTTACTAAAAAATCTTAATCATATCCCCCCATTGTGGGACCCCATTAGTCCTGGAAGAAAAAGTTCACATTTTGTTAGTTTCCTTTTTGATACCTCTTAACCAGTCCAAACAATTAAAATTCGAAATTCTCACTCTCTATTGAATTTACCAGCCCACATCTCCACCTCCCCCAACTCAGAAAACCCTCAAGAACATTACTCGTGACTTCTGCCCCCCTGTCAATTCCACAATCCAGTGCCCGTAAAACAAAATAATGTCTCATGAGATTTACACCCCTAGGCTTTTTCTGAGTCGCACTGCTCCTACTCGATCACGCCCAACATGCTTCGTGACTTCAAAAACTCAAATCCCCAAATATGCTGTCTCTCGCCTCTCTTATCTCTTGTGGCCCCTCTCTACCAAAATAGTTTACTAATGTGATGATAGTCTGGCCTATCAGTGTTCTTGTCATTCGACACCCATAACATTTCACTACACCACACAACCCTCAAATTCACCCCCTTCAGAGAGTTTTAAATGCAGCGTGATACAACATTTGACTATTTGTAACCATCATTTGTGCTGTCGTCCATACATACTGCCAATTTACATGTCACCTTTCAGAATCCATTATCTTTGACTCTCGGAAGGATTCTCTACCCCCACTAAATGTAATACTTTTCCATGTCACAAATACAGTCAATATCTCAGTGTAAGGAATCAGTGATATTTGATCCCAAGCATCTATTAAAATGTTGTTTGAGACATGGTCTCCTACATTTCCCTTAACATTCATAGTGTAGGGGACTTCCATCAATCCCAGAAGAAAGACTCCCACTCAAGACACATCAGATATTACCACGTTTCATTAAGTGGAATATACACCTGTAAAATAACAAAGCCATAATTACTTTCCGGTAATCTAATTATTTCAACCTGTTGCATTGATTTAGTAAATATATAAATGTGTTGCTTAATCAGTCCAGAACCTACAAAAAGTTGGTGCTGCCCTACCGTCTTAATAGTCAAAACTACCTGCCATCCACTGTTCAAAGTAACAGAAACAGATTATAGTTTTAGAATTAATTAACTGTTTGCATAAATCACTAGTGTTACTCAAACTATAGCACTGAGTAATAATAATTAGAAATGGTCAAATAAGTTTTCAGATTCACATATTTAGACCTCTGCTTCAAATATTCCACTGTGTACCTTACATCTCCATATATCCCAGCGTCCACGACTCTCTTTCACTCGCACACTAAATCCTCACATTATTCAAGTCTATCCACAAATCACCAATAACTCATTATATATTTGCATTCACATTACTAGACGGCATGATTTTAATTCCAGTCTACGCAAACACTTCACTTCGACATTTCTCATTTCCCATTTAAGCTACTTTCCTTCTAACCCAGAAAACCCTCTACAATCTCTTTCATCCTCTACCTCTGTTTTTCCATTTAACGCTACTTTAGCAGGTGAACATCTATTCACAGGGAGGCCACTAATTACTATGTTAACCTAGGCCGCCATGAGTTGGTAGGACAATCCCTTTCAGATAATCCAATCATTGCAACCAGTGATCCGGGTCAACAACATCAATGTAACAGATCTGCTTCCTTCCCTCTCCTCGCCCCAACCTGGGCTCGAACCAGGCATCTTCTGAACACATCAACAACTGCCTCCCACAAAGCATCGTTACCCATCGCTCCGCAAAAGCTGCGGCCCTTGCAGAGCAAGAGAAACAACTACTTCCAGGTCTCAGAGCGCGTGACCTCACCGATGGAACACTACTAGCGCGCACCACTAACTAGCTAGCCATTTCACACCGGTTACACTCACCCCCCTTTGACCACCTCCTTTTCCACAGCACTCAGTGCTCCGGCTACATCAAACTTAACCCATTATGTCCCTTACAGCTCGCTCGAGTACACCGAGTCCCAGTCGCTAACACCCGCAGACTAAAACATGGAAACTCTTCTATTCTTACTAGTAGATAACAAATTAAACACTTTCTCAACCAATGTTCTGCATTTACCTCTATCGTAAGGTTAAAAACAACTTTCACAATATTAGATTGCTGTTGTAGCCTTATGTTTGGTTCAGTGTCTCTGTTAGGAATTTGAGTCAGTAATATTTCTGTAGTGAGCTCAGCCAAAAGTTTTTACATTCCTCAGTTCATGGTATCTTTCTCCCTAATATATCTTCATATTCTGCTTTTTTCCAAAAATGTGTTTTTATCCCTTGTGCTCCTCCTTTTAATATTATTTTATTATCTTTGTCCCCGTGCTCCACTTCCCATTAAGATAACACACTCACTTCCCTGTGCTTCGGTGTTATATTCTTATTTTTATTTGTTCCCTTATCTTATCTAAAACATATAAAATACCCCCCTCACTCTCCTGTCCTTAGGTATTTTTCCAGTAGTCTATTCAGTTTTAGGTCACTAAACCACCCCCTATTTTCCCTAATAATATTCACGTTACTCTTCTCTCAAATATTCCTACGTTTCTATTTTCGTACTCTCCTTTAGGTATCCCTAATATATCTTCCTGTACCTTCTTTTACTGTCTCTCAGCATCCCCTTATCCTATACTTAAATGCGGCTGGTTCTCGTTCTAATCTTCGTCTTTGCATTTATTCCCTAATTTTCCCTTCTTAGTCTTTCTCTTTAACTTGTCTATATCTGGACACCTAGTTCATATCCTAAATTATCCTACCTTCCATATTACTATTTCTTACGCCCACCACTGTTTTAATACTCGCCAGTCTGCGCCCCCCACCTTCGAATTTCATGTACCAATTTGTGTAATTCTATTTGTCCCCACTTGCCTACCCATTACTGTCGCTCGTTTCGGAACAACCCACCAAAACTCTCTCAACACTACAGAAACTGCTTTAGATTGTGCCCCTTTCCGATAATGTTATCAATTAAGATCATGGCCACAGCTCTATCGCAATTGCCAGTCCGCTAATACATTTATGTAACTGTCCTTTCTGATTAGGCTATTGTTAATAACACAAACACTTGCTATAGTTGACAAGCATACATTCAATTCATATCCATATTCAATTCGATATTCCCAATTACAACCCAATTCACAGTAGTTTAAACTATCAAATCATTAGGCAACGCAAAAAAATGACTATCTCGAAATTGTCCCACTCTTCCTGTTGAATAAGTGAGTCTTTCAATTTGAAACAAGCAAGCTGCTAAATCGTCCAGTCTTACATCACAAAATCAAACACTGACTGTTCTATCAATCAGAAAATCTAGATTTTAGTCAGTAATGCAAAATCTATGCTATATTGAAATGACAAGTAAATTCTCCTTTATTCCAATTATAATGGTCTGTAGTCTTAGCATCTGGCACATAACACAATTATCAGAAAATAGCTTAACAGGACAAAGATCTCACAAGCTCAAAGGGAATGAATTAGCAGTCAACGAGTCAAATCTACTTTCATTGATTTGGAAACAGATCTAACGAGTTTACAGTTTTTCTCAATTGCTAAAACACTAAAACTCATTGGCTGAACAAAGTTCTCAGTTGCCTGGACTCATTTAGCTAATTATGCAGTCTGTTGTCAATACCTTAAACCATTTCACATGGTAAAACACAATTTGTAGATCTCACTTAGACTTTTCAGCAAAACTCTAAACACATTCTGCACTCTAATGCACATGTTCTCCATACTGGTAAACACAAGTGGCAACAATCAAATACAAATAGAGAACACATGTCATTGATTGAACACAACCACTCAAAATTGATTTAACCTGTTTTAAATGATGTGACACAACCAATATAAGCCAGTTCAGAGAGCAAACAGGTTGTTGAAGGTGGGAAGGAGAAAGTCTGAGAATGGATAGAAGAAACAATGTGAGAGGACGAGGACGAGTGCGTAAACGAGGTGGGCGACGAGGAGGAGGAGGAGGGCGAGGAAGAGGAGGAAGACAAAGAGTGGAAATATCTGATGAAATTCGAGCAACAGTCATGTACCATGTTCTTGTCCATGGACTGACAATGAGGGAAGCAGGACTTAGAGTGCAACCCAATTTGAGCCGATTTTCTGTGTCTACCATAGTAAGGACATTAAGAGAAGAGAACAGGTACAGTATACTACTGTATTTTTGTAATTGCAAATTTACTGTACTACAATATATGCAGCTGTTTCAATAGACATGTGTAAAGTGAATCACTGTATGTATTGTACTGCATGAATATGTTTTGTAACACATATTTTTTTTTTTTTTTTTTTGGGGCGGGGGTAGAAGGATTACTTCATCCTATCCAGGAATACCTGGGATAGGATGAAGTAATCCTTCTCCCCCCCCCAAAAAAAATAAAAAAAATAAAAAAAAATAAAGGTAAAGTGGTTACCCCACTGGCTATATGGTGAATGCACCAATTTGTAAGTCGCTCTGGATAAGAGTGTCTGCTAAATGACTTAAATGTAAATGTAAATGTAACTGCACAACTACTTTTTGTAGAATTGCAAGGCTGCCACATGCAGGTGGAAGGACAGCTATATTCACTCGGGAGCAAGAGGCCGTTATAGTTGGCATGGTCCTTCAAGATAATGCAATATGACTCAGAGAATTCCAGGAACGAGTGATACAAGACAACACACACTTCCAGGGAATCGACAGTGTGAGCATTTCCACAATTGACCGTGTCCTCCATCGTAACAGGATGCGAATGAAACAAGTATACAGAGTACCTTTTGAGCGCAACTCACCAAGGGTGAAAGAACTGCGAGCTCAGTATGTGCAAGTAAGTGTACATTCAGAAACATCAATGGGCAGTTTATGAACTTGTACCTCCCTCCATACTCGCCTTTCCTGAATCCGATTGAGGAGTTTTTCTCCTCTTGGAGATGGAAAGTGTATGATCGACAACCCTACACCAGAGTAAATCTACTGCAAGCCATGGATTTAGCCTGTGGTGATATAGGTGAGGAATCATGTCAGGGCTGGATACGGCACACATTTTACATTTACATTTACATTTTAGTCATTTAGCAGACGCTCTTATCCAGAGCGACTTGCAGTTAGTGAATACATTTTTTTAAAATACTGGCCCCCCATGGGAAACGAACCCACAACCCTGGCGTTGCAAACGCCATGCTCTATCAACTGAGCTACATCCCTGCCGGCCATTCCCTCCCCTACCCTGGACCAATTGTGCGCCGCCCATGAGTCTCCCGGTCGCGGCCGGCTGCGACAGAGCCTGGATTCGAACCAGGATCTCTAGTGGCACAGTTAGCACTGCGATGCAGTGCCTTAGACCACTGCGCCACACAAGAGGCTTCTTCCCCCGTTGCCTCTGGAGGGACACTATTGCTTGTGATGTCGACGAAGTGCTCTGGCCTTTCCCAGCCCAAAGACAAGAAGAAGCACATTAATCACACACATTGTTTACTCCTTTGATTTTTGTCCCTTTTAGTATTGTATACTGTAGTACAGTGCATTGTAGGCTGTATACTGTACAATGGACAAATTGTATGGCCCTGAACATTGTGCCTTCCATTTGTTAACAGTACTGACTGCTCAATAGATTTTGACTGGTTGCAGGTTCATATCAACAAAGAACAAGAATTACAGTATCACAGAGACAAAGGACAAGTTTGTGAGATGCAGGGTACAGTACTGTAAAAATAGGGGTACAAGGAGGAGGAAGAACAAAAAACTAAATTGCAAAGAGCAAAGCAGAGTAGTAATTTCTGATCAATTTTGAGCTACTATGATAGAACATGTTTTCGTTCATCAAAAGACAATGACGGAAAAATATGAAATTTGTTTTGAGATTAAAAATGTACTTCTCCCTGAGAACTGTATGTTTTGAACAATGTGTTTTCTATTTTTCGGTGTATTGTTTACTGACTGCTTGAGAGTGTATATCATTTTATCACTTTGTTTATGATTTGAGAGCAGTGTTTGATTTTGAACACAGGTAAAACTGTTTTGAGGCGAATGTTTCATTTTGCAAGAGGAGTCAGAGGTTTTGTAAATAGTGCTTGAAGATGAGGTTTTGTGTTTAATGTTTTCAGGAAATGGAGCAAGGTTTCAGAAATTGTGTTTTAGCAATTGAGAAAAACTGTAATCAAATGGATTATGTTTTTCCCCTACAATATACTAAAATTCCTTTACTATATCACCTCTGCTCCGAAATGATAGATAGTTATTATAATGCTTAATCTTATTTCTATCAAATGATCTATGTACTGTCTCCCACCCCTCACGTACGTCTACGTTTTGGGTGCACAAGTCAGTACCTATACATTATTCCACTTATTATTTTATCCAATCTCTAGTAATCAATTACACGCACATAAAATTAATCATATTTTAATATATTCTTATCAACCAAACCATTCGTATTTCTAATGATTTTTTTTGACACAAATCAGTTTATCATAATCTAGTCCCAGCGGAACAACAACTTTAACTACCTAGACCCTTCCCCTCAGTCATAGAATCCTCCCAGAATCTTATAGACTGGTCACTATTTACTGATCCTACAATATTCTATGACAGGCAGAGTTGTACGAAACCCAAAGATATCATTATATGAAAAGCTTATTATCATATACACCTCTATATCTCATCATTTGAACTTCAGAGTACGACTAATTTTCCACATTTATACCATCACGTTCACACAATGTTGTTCTCAAACACGCTTAATCACTATTTGCATAACCTACAGGAATATTTTATTCTATCAAAGGGCCCAAATTTGGAATGTTAACCCTATCCCAGTTATTATTTTACTGTGGTCAATTTTACCATAATCCTACATCACTTCTACATTTTCCAAATATAACGTCTGAAACACACCCTAAAAGATTGTCCGAAATACAATGTGTAGACGTCATACGATCACACCCGTTCACTTGACCTGTACCTACAACAGGATTTCTCATACCCCTCCTGGTAAAAAGACACACTCAGATTCTGATTCTGATCCCCTTCTGATCAGGACACACACATACCTTCTGATCCCCTTCTGATCAGGACACACACACACCTTCTGATCCCCTTCTGACCAGGACACACAAACACACACACACACACACACACACACACACGGGTTCACGTGACCTGTTCCTCCAACAGGATTTATTCTACCCCTCCGAGTAATGTGCATTTTCCACACTCAGTTGGTAAATTAATATCCACATACCGTTAATTCTCCTTCTCCTAATGCAAGATTGGGCATGCCCTTTCTCCACCAGACTTAGAAGCTTCAAGCGACCTCAAATATAGTCCCTTTCCTGACATTCCCTCCACACAGCAAAGGCTATTATTTGCAGGATTTCTTTTTATTGTCCGATCACTCACACAGATAAGCAGCCACTCGTGCTTAAATGAATCAGACATAATGACCAGCAGGACGAACAAATGAATCAGACGAATTGAACAAATACATCAGATGAACAACTGAGTGAATTCGACAGATTGAATGCACGAATTTAGTCAGACCAGTGGACAAAGATGAAAGAGTTGCTTTCGCAAACCCAAGTAGGTCCAACAAACCAGTCTTGTATAAAACGAGTCAGACAAAACAATCGAACCAAACTAATTGATCAAGCTGACCAAATGAGCAACCTGAATGAGACAGGTGAAACATACAACTTAATCACAATTGAATGACTCACAGCCACTCAAGCAAACCATTCACCCGCACGAGATGAGCAGACCTACTCTATTTAATACTTTCTGTATATTTTGAAGCCCTTGTGGCTATTTCACAACCGTTCACCTACTCTGGATGACCGGCGCTACTTCCAATTTATGGTGTCACCTACTCAGGATGACCTACTTTTTTGTACCCGATTGGCCCTGTCTAATTATTGCATCACCCCCACAGGGTGATGCAGCACCTACCCCCGAGCAGCCTCTAACAATGAACTCCACTTTAGAGCGGTAACCGTAGGCACTCTTTACGTATGTACAACCTACCCCCGAGCAGCCTCTAACAATGCACGTTAGAGCGGTAACCGTAGGCACTCTTGGCTAGCCACCTGCCCGTTCAGCCCTCTGGAGGTTATCCAATAGGTTACAAAAAAATCTTAATCAGTTTTAAATCAAATGTTACTGCTTGCATCAGTTACTTGATGTGGAATAGAGTTCCATGTAGTCATGGCTCTATGTTGTACTGAATACTCAGATTAATATAATAGTTTGATTTAAACGTTTACATGCTGTGCAAGAAGAAAAATGTCATGAAAAATCTTGTTTACGTTACACATCTGAAATCAGGCTATGTGATGGGATTTTGATAAATAAATAAAATCACTAATGAAAATAAATGTTCTACCACAGTGACCATGTTATTCTGGGGAAGCCTATTTGATTCTGAGTTCGGATATACAAAGTTTGTGTGTAAAAACTATTTCTAAGATGCATAGGCCTACTTTCAGTTTTTCCGAACTCACTTCACTTTCGCATAAGCATAGAGAGAGGCTTGCGCTGCTGGTGCTGACACAAGCACAGATCAAATACAGCGCTGCAGTTGGCGTAGCCTACGTCGGCTGACGTAGCCTCGCAAGCTAATCACAAAATATGACGACAGAACTGAAGCAAATCGTACAATCTGGCCAGGTTGATATCAAGATTATATTTTGGTAACATCGTGTGACGTGATAATCGTAAAAGACTGAATCTGACATACAGTGTGCAAAGGCCTTAAGCATCACTGAGATAGAGTTGTACTGTAGCATGAGGTCAAGACAGATGGAGACATGCTCACCTCTATTGTGCCTTGCTGTTCCTTCCATTTTTGTATTTTATTTTCTGGTGGCCACTCCTGAAAGAGAGGTTTCATTAGACTCCATTGAACAACAAGGCAGGCCGGTCCAGTATATTACCCTCCAGCAGTCTCTAATAATGGTCACATTGTTACACTGCTGTTATACAGTCTACTACATTAACTTTTAACACTGTTTACTACATTAGACAAACTCTGACAATAACAAAGAGGCTGAAGTCTACATCATACTGTTGGGTTGTAATTTGAAATACTTGCTACACCAGAAGTTAATGGTTATATGTAGGAGGAATATACATGGTGGTGTCACTGATAATGGTGGATAGCTGTGGATTAGTGAGCAATGAGGACTGAGGTCAGGTCAGATCACGTGAAGGGAGAAGGAACAGTTTATCCTGCCTAGCAATAAATATATAATGTTTAGAGAAAAGGAGGAGACTCCATCTAAAGTGGGGTATAAATACTTGTGCTGGTGGAAACATGTTTTTGTCTTTTCTGCTGTCTGACCCATTGGGCAAATACACTTGGTTTGAGCTTTTCCTAGTTGTCTGTTAGTTTTTACTCTGTTTGTCAGAACCCAACAGTTGGCGTTGTCGACATGATTCACCACTATTTTTAGTCAAACTGGATAGTCAGAATCAGTGGGCAGGATTCGGCACCAAAAAATAAGGTAGGCACACCTGTTACCACTCATTTTGACATCTTGGGGAGATGAGAATTGTAGACTGTACAATAATAGAATACGGACCTAGAAAGCCTGAGCTTATTCAGTTGTCCCATTGTATTACGACCGGTCGTAGATTTATGGTATAGGGTAAGTCCCGGAAGGTAAGCCTGAGCAGGGTAGTCGCTGCAGAGGGTAAGTCCTAGGGGGTAAATCCTGAGTGGGTCAGTTCCTGCGACTACCATAACAGGGGGGTGAAAGCCGCAGTGGCCTTGAGGCTGTAGTATGTGTATGAATGTTTGAACAAGATTCGTCTGAAGTAACAGTAGCAATAAAGAGAGAGGTTGGTCCATGTCCTATTTGGGCAGAGAACCGTGACAGATTAGAGGGGAAATAGGGGGACAACTGTGAGTAATTTTGGTGATGAGGAGTGTTGGGAACAGGGGTATATAATGTTGAGAAATTGGACTAGAACCCCTTCCCAAGCTACACATTAGACGTCCGCAATTGCCTGTGGTGAATTGACAGACACAACAGTGTCGTCCAGCAAGAAAAGTGTATGGAGAAGTGACCAAATTATGAATAGCCTAAACTGTTACTCCTTAACACCTTTGGGGAGTGACGCCGAGTCAATAATAACAGAGATGGCTTCTAGAGGCCAGGATACTCCCGGAGAGGGAGGGGTAGTAGGGGAAAATGTTACCAAAGCCTTAGAGGCACTAAAAAAAGCATATGACCAGCAGCAAGAACCAAATAAATGGTGGGGAAAATTTGCCAAATTGGACAAATTGGGACACATTTTCCCATAGATGGAAAGTTTAAAACCAGCCAAGAGTGTATGGATGCAATGGTAGTGTGGAACACTGAAATCAGAGAACGGTCCAGACCACAATACGCAGGCATTCTAACCACGGCATATTATCAACAGCAGTTAAACTGGAAAAATATAAGAATAGAGACCTGCGATGTAAAATGGAGCAGGCAATAGACAAGAATGAGGCGCCGAACAAAAAAACTAGGCATGTTCGAAGGGCATGCGCATAGATTAGATGAACAGAAGCAGGATTTGGCTATTGCGCTAGAAAATAGTCAAAACCTAAACTAGGAATTAGAGTGAGCCCTTGAGGATAGACAAGAACAAATTAAACAACTCAGGGTTGCGCTTAAACAGCATCAAAATACGTGTGGAGGAGTCTATACAATTGCCACTCCTCCGCCGTTCGCCCCATACTATAAGGTGAACAGGTCACATCTGGTGGGCCACCATTATAACCCTCTCTTAAAAAGGAAAAAGAGCGATATGGGTTGCGAGAGGCAGAGGACAGGCACATTACGAGTCCGGATATAGTAGTCCCGGACTGGATAGAGGATCAGCATGATCTAGGTAATCATAGAGATGTGCGCCCAGTACGAACACACGCGACCCCGGCTACATATTATCCGGGACAAATAGTACCGGGGGAGGACAACCCTATATCCGATGACGCGCATCCCCAAGTACAGATCCAAATTCAGCATCACTATCAGCCACTGAGTGTGAGCGAAATGCGTAGTATTATGAAAGAGGCACCGGATCCAGTAAGAGAGGGACAGGAATTGATCAGTTTCCTAAGGAAACAGGGTAGAATTTTTGGGTCCATGCTGGTAATTACGATCATATTATACGCTCGCTTTTGCCAAGGGCCATGTTGCCAACACTCGCACAGGGGTATCGAACGTCGGCTTGGTCCTTGGGACGCGAAGCGTGTGACACAGCGACAGCAAATGACGAAATTGAGGGATTCTTAACTACAGTTGGGAATCTATTGTTTTGACCAGATGTGAGTAAAATTAGTGGGAATCGTCATGTTATCAAACTTTGGTTTTTCTTTGCATATATAATTATTTATAGCTTAACACATTATTAATCCTTGTTAAGTTTTGTGTTTCTTTTTGCTTTTCAAGTTTTGAAAAGCGGAGGAAATGGAGAAAGTCAATAGCTCCAGCTGAAATGGTTGGGTCCTGGACTTCCTGATGGGCCACCCCCAGGTGATGAAGGTAGGAAACAACACCTCCATTACGCTGATCCTCAACACAGGGTCCGCACAAGGGTGCGTGCTCAGCCCCCTCCTGTACTCCCTGTTCACCCATGACTGCATGGCCACTTACGTCTCCAACTCAATCATCAAGTTTGCGGACGACTCAACAGTAGTAGGCCTGATTACCAACAATGACAAGAGCCTACAGGGAGGAGGTGAGGTCCCTGTCGGAGTGGTGCCAGGAAAATAACCTCTCCCTCAATGTCAAAAAAACTAAGGAGCTGATCGTGGACTTCAGGAGAGAGCAGAGGAAGCATGCCCCCATCCACATCAATGGGACCACAGTAGAGAAGGTGAAAACCTTCAAGTTCCTCGGCGTACACATCAATGACAATCTGAAATGGTCCACCCACACAGACAGTGTGGTGAAGAAGGCACAACAGCGTCTCTTCAACCTCAAGAGGCTAAAGAAATTTCACTTGGCCCATAAGACCCTCAAACTTTTACAGATGCACCATTGAGAGCAACCTGTCGGACTGCATCACCGCCTGGTACGGCAACTGCACCGCCCGCAACCGCAGGGCTCTCCAGAGGGTGGTGTGGTCTTCCCAACGCATCACCGGGGGCACACTGCCTGCCCTCCAGGACGCCTACAGCACCCAATGTCACAGGAAGGCCAAAAAGGTTATCAAGGACATCAACCACTCAAGCCACGGCCTGTTCACCCCGCTATCATCCAGAACACGAGGTCAGTACAGGTGCATCAAAGCTGGGACCGAGAGACTGAAAAACAGCTTATATCTCAAGGCCATCAGACTGTTAAATAGCCATTACTAGCCGGCCTCCACCCAGTACTGTCACTGGCCAGCTACCACCTGGTTACTCAACCCTGCACCTTAGAGGCTGCTGCCCTATGTACATAGACATGGAATCACTGGTCACTTTATAATATTGACATACTGATTTACTCATTTCAAATGTATATACTGTATTCTACTGTGTTCTAGTCAATGCCACTCCGACATTGCTCGTCCTAATATTTATATATCTCTTAATTCCAATATTTGACTTTTAGATGTGTGTATTGTTGTGAATTGTTAGATGCTACTGCACTGTTGGAGCTAGGAATACAAGCATTTCGCTACACCCGCAATAACATCTGCTATATATATGTGTATGTGAACAATAAAATTCAATTTTATTTTGTATTTTATTTGGATTCGGGACAAAAGCTCTCACGGGATAACTGACACATCCTAAATTGACTATCTGGTAAAGACTCTGCATCAAAACTCAGTAGTACAGACAGTGTCTTTTCTGTTTTATCACTCTCTCCACTGGGTCTGCGCCGCACCAAATTGCTGCCGCAAAAGTTCTCCCTGTCATCTCCTTCTTCTATGGTATTATGGCGGTCCGCAAACAAACGTTAGAGGTGCATGCCGCCACCTACTGGAGTGTGTAGTCAATCACAGCATACAGACTAAATTAATAAAGAAACAAACCTTAAGAAAAAGTAAACCCTCCTACCTAATCCTGCACTTCAAAAAAAAAAGAGCCCTACTAACTTCTAACATACCCTCCCCCATCCCCCAAATCCCTTCCACAATGCTTGACTTGGACTGAAATAGGCGCCGGTACTCATGTTGGATGCCGGAACTGTTTGTATTTAGGTGCAGAATCTCCACAATACTTTTGAGCTAATATTCTATAAAATGAACAGGAGCTCAAGCAGTAGAACATTTGTGGTGCCGGTTCTCAGCTCCGGTGAGCTCCTGCCAAACTCAACTGGCGGCCTGCGGATTTGACCCGCAGGTGGTTTTATTTGCACCCCTAGTTTTCTGCTTGTCTGCGCTGATGTCGCTGTGGGTGCAGCAGCTCACAAGGAAGATTCAGTTGGGGATGCGTCTGTCATCCGAGATGCCTTTGTCCAGCATTTTGCTGCACTCGGATAAAGACAAACAAATGCACAAACACCCCAATTCTCTCACTCCTAATTGAAGATAAGTACTTTTTCCCCCTTTTTGTGGTGCTGTAAATTCTGCTGCTGACTATACCAGAGGTGGGGCCAAGTCACTATTATTTGAGTCACAAGCAAGTCTCAAGTCACAAGGTCTGAGTCTCAAGTCGAGTCCCATGTAGAATGGGTCAAGACTCGAGTCAAGTCCAAGTCATGCATTTTAAGAGCAAGTCAAGTCGAGTCACAAGTTTAAGTGTCGAGTCAAGTAAAAAAAAAAATTATACATGCAATGAGTTGTTCTTTGTCTATTTATTGATGCTAACAGACAGCCCTTTTTATTATTTTGTCTACAACACATTTTGATTAGCCTATGTAATTGTAAAATAGGGACCTTGTAGCAGTCGTAAGGGCATGATCAGCAGAAGGCAAGGCAGGTCTTGGTGATCCAATGGTGAAAGCTCCATAGCATGCAAAATATACAAGTAGATTTACCAAATATACACAGGCAATAGCCCAAAAGAACTAGCCTCTGTATCAGGCTTAACCTGCCCTGTCTGAAAAGATACAGGTAGATGGAAAGACTGTACAGCCTCCCCTTGAGAAACCAAATCCAACAGGAGCTCTAACAGGTAGGCCTACATACAGTGGGGAAATAAAGAATGAATGGGGCCATGTATCGTGAGATTTTGAGTGAAAACCTCCTTCCATCAGCAAGGGCATTGAAGATGAAACTTTGGAGGGAGTTGAAAGTCTGTGTTGCCCAGCGACAGCCCCAAAACATCACTGCTCTAGAGGAGATCTGCATGGAGGAATGGGCCAAAATACCAGCAACAGTGTGTGAAAACCTTGTGAAGACTTACAGAAAACATTTGACCTGTGTCATTGCCAACAAAGGGTATACAGTGGGGAGAACAAGTATTTGATACACTGCCGATTTTGCAGGTTTTCCTACTTATAAAGCATGTAGAGGTCTGTCATTTTTATCATAGGTACACTTCAACTGTGAGAGACGGAATCTAAAAAAAAAATCCAGAAAATCACATTGTATGATTTTTAAGTATTTAATTTGCATTTTATTGCATGACATAAGTATTTGATACATCAGAAAAGCAGAACTTAATATTTGGTACAGAAACCTTTATTTGCAATTACAGAGATCATACGTTTCCTGTAGGTCTTGACCAGGTTTGCACACACTGCAGCAGGGATTTTGGCCCACTCCTCCATACAGACCTTCTCCAGATCCTTCAGGTTTCGGGGCTGTCGCTGGGCAATACGGACTTTCAGCTCCCTCCAAAGATTTTCTATTGGGTTCAGGTCTGGAGACTGGCTAGGCCACTCCAGGACCTTGAGATGCTTCTTACGGAGCCACTCTTTAGTTGCCATGGCTGTGTGTTTCGGGTCATTGTCATGCTGGAAGACCCAGCAACAACCCATCTTCAATGCTCTTACTGAGGGAAGGAGGTTGTTGGCCAAGATCTTGCGATACATGGCCCCATCCATCCAGTCGTCCTGTCCCCTTTGCAGAAAAGCATCCCCAAAGAATGATGTTTCCACCTCCATGCTTCACGGTTGGGATGGTGTTCTTGGGGTTGTACTCATCCTTCTTCTTCCTCCAAACACGGCGAGTGGAGTTTAGACCAAAAAGCTCTATTTTTGTCTCATCAGACCACATGACCTTCTCCCATTCCTCCTCTGGATCATCCAGATGGTCATTAGGCAAACTTCAGACGGGCCTGGACATGCGCTGGCTTGAGCAGGGGAACCTTGCTTGTGTTGCAGGATTTTAATCCATGACGGCGTAGTGTGTTTCTAATGGTTTTCTTTGAGACTGTGGTCCCAGCTCTCTTCAGGTCATTGACCAGGTCCTGCCGTGTAGTTCTGGGCTGATCCCTCACCTTCCTCATGATCAATGATGCCCCACGAGGTGAGATCTTGCATGGAGCCCCAGACCGAGGGTGATTGACTGTCATCTTGAACTTCTTCCATTTTCTAATAATTGCGCCAACAGTTGTTGCCTTCTCACCAAGCTGCTTGCCTATTGTCCTGTAGCCCATCCGAGCCTTGTGCAAGTCTACAATTTTATCCCTGATGTCCTTACACAGCTCTCTGGTCTTGGCCATTGTGGAAAGGTTGGAGTCTGTTTGATTGAGTGTGTGGACAGGTGTCTTTTATACAGTTAACGAGTTCAAACAGGTGCAGTTAATACAGGTAATGAGTGGAGAACAGGAGGGCTTCTTAAAGAACAAACTAACAGGTCTGTGAGAGCTGGAATTCTTACTGGTTGGTAGGTGATCAAATACTTATGTCATGCAATAAAATGCAAATTAATTACTTAAAAATCATACTATGTGATTTTCTGGATTTTTGTTTTAGATTCCGTCTCTCACATTTGAAGTGTACCTATGATAAAAATTACAGACCTCTACATGCTTTGTAAGTAGGAAAACCTGCAAAATCGGCAGTGTATCAAATACTTGTTCTCCCCACTGTATAACAAAGTATTGAGAAACTTTTGTTATTGACCAAATACTTATTTTCCACCATAATTTGCAAATTAATTAATTAAAAATCCTACAATGTGATTTTCTGGATTTTTTTTCTCATTTTGTCTGTCATAGATGACGTGTACCTATGATGAAAATTACAGGCCTCTCTCATCTTTTTAAGTGGGAGAACTTGCACAATTGGTGGCTGACTAAATACTTTTTTTCCCCACTGTAATATAAGCACTTGGCCCCAGGACCATACAATTACCCAATTGGCAATTACAATCATTAAACTTGTTCTACAATGTAAAAGGCAATTGCCACATCCATTGGTACATTTGTCTTAATCAGACTTAATGATATTTCAACATCATGCATACATGGAAAAATTATTTTCTCTTATTCAACATTCTAACTCCAAAATGTGGAGTGCAGGCCATGTTGCCTATTTCTATGTGCACTGAGTGCGCATACACAACCAGAATGACAGCGACACAGACAACTCCGAAATAACCCGGGAAATATGAACATAGGAAACCATACATTAAATTAAATAAACAGAACTTCTACCACATGAGTCTTGTGAACTTTCATGTGCACAATAAACATTGCGCCCCACTCAGCGGGTAAGAAATGGTTGGCTAAATGAAATTGTATTGTAGGCCTATCAAACATGAAACATAAATGTCTACATGTTGCAATAAACAGTACGGCTATGGAATGATGAAACACTAGCAATTATTGTAGTATTAGATGGAATATAGATTTACCACATAGGTCCTATGCATTTAAATGTGTGAAAGCAAGAGTAAACATTTCAACAAGAGAAAAAAAGCACTCTCCACTGGCGGGAGTTTGGAGAGCGCAAGTGCAGAGCCGCGCCTATGGTGGGTCTTCACCACAATAATCATTCATTTAAAAAAAATGTCAAATGCAAGCGTCATAAGTAAATGATCAATTTCAAGCAATTGTTACATACAAAAATACCAGTAGGCCTATACTAGTAATTGTTGCCACATTGCTGATGAGCTTGTAAAGTAAACAGTTCATATTCTTGCTCGCCAAACAATTTTTGGAGCTGCATATTTCTTTATGGCAATCCTCTCTTCCTATAATTTGACGTTTGCGCTGCACCTGATCCTATAGCTCTAGAGCGAATCAGCAATCTGTTCGCTAGCTCACCACCCGACCTGTGTTGATTGACAGTTTGCTGGTCCAATCAGAGTTCCGAGTGTGCGTTTCACTAGCCAATTTCTTTACAAGGGTGATGCTGCGGCTACTGTCTCTGTCTGCTTGTAGAGTAATCCACGTAGACTGTGCCACAAAATGAGTGACAAAACATTACAAAACCTGTCCAGATAAATTCATGTCATCAGTCTCAAGTCAAAGTCGAGTCCCGAGTCTAGAGGCTCCAAGTCAAGTCTCAAGTTATTTTATTTTCTATCAAATCGAGTCTCAAGTTATCAAATTTGTGACTCTAGTCCACAACTCTGTTTAAGGTGCACTATGCAGGAATCGATCTGCCGTTTCCTGGTTGCAAAAATTTGAATAGTTCGACTAATTTCAGTTTCTGTGATAAAACAAGCAAGCATAGTGTAGAGAATCATTGTACCATCTAAACCGCTGTGAAATATATTTTCCATAACCCAAATTATTGTATTTTCAGCTTTTTGAAGCTGGTGTACAAAACCGAAAGTAAAATCAAAAACTAAACTAAACGGGAAGCATAGAAATAGCTCACATAGAACATGTATACCACTTCTTAGACTTGCATTCAATGAGAATGAGAGATCTTTAACTCTCATTTCTATGCGAATTTTGTCAGGTCGTCGAAAAAGTTACATATTGCAGCTTTAAATAAATAAATATAGCTTAATATTATTTGTCCTTTCATATTAGACAACAAAAACAATAGTATATACAGTATATCTTTTTTTATTATTAGTGCAGATTGCTCGTGTTGATAACATGTAAGTGGATTCATATGTCCTTATCTCTTCAGCTTCCACAGCAAGTGTTACATTGATCATGAAAAGGATAAGGATAAGACACATGCCCATGCTCGCAGAAACACACACATGCATGCGCGCACACAAACACACACACACACACACTTCTAACCCTTCACCTGAGAATTCCACACTGTCGGCATAGGTTGTTTTTACACCAGTCCTAAAAGGTTTTACAATTCTAGCAGACAATCCTTTAAAGCTGGAATCCGTACCTGGTGAAACTACCACATCTGTTTGGAATATTACAACAACAAAGGGTTCTATTTGGGACACATACAAAGATAAACTACAGAGAAGATACCTGCTGTTTTAAAGATTCCACATACATCAGCACAAACAAACAACCAGCAATATTCAATAGCTGGTACATATGGATGCTTATTACCAGGAAGTTAGGACATATCATATCACATATCATATTACACAAAGTGTGTTTTATTTGGAGGTGTTACCACACTTTTTCTGACACTGAAAAGTGAATATCAACAGACTATAACTTCCTGGTTTTAAGACTGAATAAGTACCATGCATATTGTCCACAGACAATATGCATGGTACTGTATCATATGCTGTTGTTTCAGGTTCTTTCCCCATGAAAGTATAAGCTCTCAAAACCCACAATATCAATGAATTGCCATAAGCTGTTAGTATCAATAAGTTGAATCCAACTTCGGAGTGTGCATTACAAGGTTTCATTCAATGCTGCTCTGAACTCTCACAAACAGCTTTAGGATTACATCAGCTAAAATAACACACATATACAATATGATTTACACAGAGAGCAAAGCATTTGTATATACAGATCATCGGAAATCATGGAAACAATTAGTAGGAAATCCAGGGGAATCCTTTCCATTGAGCTTTGTGCTGCATCCCAAATTATACCTTATTCCCTACATAGTGCATTACTTGGGCCCTGGTGAAAAGTAGTACACTATGTAGGGAATAGGGTGCCATTCGGGGCACAGCCTTAGTAAGTGTGGGGAACATTCAGCATATGGTTGGTCTGTACTGTCACAGCATACTGTGCAATGTATTGGTTAAGATTTAATACTGCGTAGGCCTTCTTTGTTTACATTTGGGGTTAATACCAGGTTTATATTGTGCGTTGTTTAGGTTTGTGGTTGATTGTGAGGAAGTATTCAGTCACTACTTCTATAAACTTGTCAAGGTGAGTCAGGTGCCATCTGTAATATAGCCTGGTGGTTGAACCAGACAGAATGCTGGGCTCAAGGTGAAACAAGCTATCTGTAAGGTACAGTAATAACGGCTGGAATAATGCTGCAGTGTAGTAAGTAGACATGTCTTCCTGAAAATCCTGCAACATGTGGATTAATGGCTGGACCAAATGAGTCACTGGAATCAATGGAGTGTGTTTCAAAGAGGCGGATACTAAGATGATCCCTCAGTATCGTACACAGGGTAATCTGGTACAGGCTTGACCTTGTTGGGAGAGACATCAACTGGGTCCCAATTGGCACCCTATTCCCTACATAGTGCACTACTTTTCACCAGAGACAGGCCCTGGTCAGAATTATTGCACTATGTAGGGCAGGGCTCGCCAACCTTGTTCCTGGAGAGCTACCGTCCTGTAGGTTTTCGCTCCATCCCTAATATACCGCACCTAATTTTAATAGTTAGCTGGTTCATAAGCTGAATCAGGTTAGTTACAACTGGGTAGCTCTCCAGGAACAGGGTTGGAGAGCCCTGAGGTAGGGAATTGGGATGCAGCCAACATCAACAGTCTTTTCTACTGGTAACACAATGCTCATTAAATGGTGATTAAAGTATTACATCTAAATGGCCATTAAGAGCTATTTGACTGTAAAAAAAAAAGAAAAAAAAAAAAGAGGTATTATAAAGCAGGACAACAGTGGCCTTGGTCCCAGATCTGGTGCAACAACACAAGTGTCAGTGAATAACAGAGTAATAACACAGACATCAGCAAATGCTCTCATGGAGAGTTCTTACAGGTATTTCACAACAAACACTGTTAAGTGTGTTTAATTTGAAAAATGTTTTATTTCTCTTTCATTTCGATGACTTAACTTTTTTTTTTTTTATCATGGCAACTTTTTGTCACTACAATATATTGAATTTCATCAGTCGAAAACATTTAAAGGGACAGACAGGGTGTCATCCAGAAGGGGTTTGTTGTTAAATAGACAGACAGATTACTGCTGCTGAGGCGGCTTCCCTCTTCCCCTGCCTCCATAGAAGCCTTTGGTACTGTAGGGTCCATGGGGCAGACGCACCACCCTCAGCGGCAGAGCATGTCTCCGCAGCTGGCCCGGGGCCTCCAGGTGGAGTAGGGCCGCGCTTGCAGCCACCTTCCGGCGCTGCACCCAGGGGCAAGCAACCTTCTCCTGTGCATGGTCCCCAGAGCACCTGCTCCTTCCCACACCTCCAGACCTTGAGCCCCGGAGCTTAGACAGGACCAGGGGAATGCGGGACGCATGGCTGTCCAGGGAGGAGGGCCTATCCCAGTGTGATGTCTGGCCATGACCCTCCAGGCCCAGGGGGCTGTCCAGGTACTTATGGCGCTGGATCCTGCTGCATGTAGGCTTAGCTGGGGCTGAACCCAGGGTTGGGACTGTGGCCTGGGCCGGGGCTGGGTCAGACTCTAAGCTCTTCAGTAGTTCCGGATCCTTCATAGAGTTGTTTATGAAACATCTAGACAGGACTTGATCCTTCAGGGAGCTGTTGGTGAAACATCTAGATTTCACCTTGGGCTTTTTCTGGGACACCTTGGTCGCCTCGGGACCTCCAACCGGCTCGCGGTCCTCCTCACCCTCCTCCTCCGCTGCCTCATCCTGGTTGGTGGGGTGGGACGAGGAGGAGGGGGGGGAGCGCGTGCCAGGGCTGCCCAGGGGTGCGACACACACCTCGGCCCCCTCTGCTCTTCCTCTCTGCAGGGCTCGGTAGGCCAACCTGGCCCCCTCCAGGGTCTCAAACTCCACCACAGCACACGTCCTGATGACATGGAAAACAACAGTTGAGACATTTTGACATATTTTCCCACAGCACAATAGTTTTACAGTGCATTTCTCTGTAATTCTGTATATAAGACAGGCTAACCGCACCCCTGTCTGTCAGTCCTGTAAAACTACACTAACATGTCTCTAAAGTCAGAAGCAATGTTCGGAACTTCATAGAGGCTGCCCTAATAGAGGACAATATTGATGATCAATAGTCAACAAACGCTGTCTTTGGTTTTACCTGCTACCCAGCTCGGCGTGCCTCCTGGCATGGCGTCTCAGCTCCACAGGAAGCTCTTTCCCAGGACGGAGGATACGGAGCGAGGCCACGGCAGCGTGGGCACTGAACAGCTTCAGAGCTTTCTCTAGGACTCCCTGCTGGTCCAAGCTGCTGAGGGTAGTGATGCCACTTCCTGTGTTCTCACCAAACAGGTTCCAGGCTAGTAGCAGCTTGCTGTTGGGAGTGCTCAGCAGCCAATCAGGCAGAGGCTCTCTGCGCCTCACTTTGGTCCCTTCCCTGTTGACCTCCAGCGAATCAGAGCACAGCGCTCCGGCCAGGGTGGTGTGCCAGTCTCTCGTCAGCTCCTTCATCTGAGACACACAGGTATTTTACCAGGCAGGTCAATCAAGTACACATTATTATTTACATTGACGGCATATGAGGATGCAACGTTTTGGAACATTCAGATATACAGTGGCTTGAGAAAGTATTCACCCCCCTTGGCATTTTTCTTATTTTGTTGTCTTACAACCTGGAATTAAAAGGGATTTTTGGGGGGTTTGTATCATTTGATTTACACAGCATGCCTACCACTTTGAAGATGCAAAATATTTTTTTGGGGTGAAACAAACAAGACATAAGACAAAAAAAATTGAAAACTTGAGCGTGCATACATATTCACCCCCCCCAAAGTCAATACTTTGTAGAGCCACCTTTTGCAGCAATTACAGCTGCAAGTCTCTTGGGGTATGTCTCTATAAGCTTGGCACATCTAGCCACTGGGATTTTTGCCCATTCTTCAAGGCAAAACTGCTCCAGCTCCATCAAGTTGGATGGGTTCCACTGGTGTACAGCAATCTTTAAGTCATACCACAGATTCTCAATTGGATTGAGGTCTGGGTTTTGACTAGGCCATTCCAAGACATTCAAATGTTTCTCCTTAAACCACTCTAGTACTGCATTAGCAGTATGCTTAGTGTCATTGTCCTGCTGAAAGGTGAACCTCCGTCCCAGTCTCAAATCTCTGGAAGACTGAAACAGGTTTCCCTCAAGAATTTTCCTGTATTTAGCAACATCCATCATTCCTTCAATTCAAAACATGGGGATGGTGTTCTCGGGGTGATGAGAGGTGTTGGATTTGCGCCAGACATAGCGTCTTCCTTTAGTCTCATCTGACCAGAGTGCCTTCTTCCATATGTTTGGGGAGTCTCCCACATGCCTTTTGGCGAACAGCAAACGTCTTTGCTTATTTATTTCTTTAAACAATGGCTTTTTTCTGGCCACTCTTCCGTAAAGCCCAGTTCTGTGGAGTGTACGGCTTAAAGTGGTCCTATGGACAGATACTCCAATCTCCGCTGTGGGGCTTTGCAGCGCCTTCAGGGTTATCTTTGGTCTCTTTGTTGCCTCTCGGATTAATGCCCTCCTTGCCTGGTTCGTGAGTTTTGGTGGGCGGCCCTCTCTTGGCAGGTTTGTTGTGGTGCCATATTCTTTCAATTTTTTAATAATGGATTTAATGGTACTCCGTGGGATGTTCAATATTTCGGATATTTTTTTATACCCCAACCCTGATCTGTACTTCTCCACAACTTTGTCCCTGACCTGTTTGGAGAGCTCCTTGGTCTTCATGGTACTGCTTGCTTGGTGGTGCCCCTTGCTTAGTGGTGTTGCAGACTATGGGACCTTTCAAAACAGGTGTATATATACTGAGATCATGTGACAGATCATGTGACACTTAGATTGCACACAGGTGGACTTATTTAACTAATTATGTGACTTTTGAAGGTAATTGGTTGCACCAGATCTTATTTAGGGGCTTCATAGCAAAGTGGGTGAATACATATGCACGCACCACTTTTCCGTGATTTATTTTGTAGAATTTTTTGAAACAAGTTATTTTTTTAATTTCACTTCTCCAATTTGGACTATTTTGTGTATGTCCATTACATGAAATCCAAATAAAAATACATTTAAATTACAGGTTGTAATGCAACAAAAGAGGAAGAATGCCAAGGGGGGTGAATACTTTTGTAAGGCACTGTAAATATGATATGTAGAACAAACATGCCTCACTGACATGTAGAATAAGGAATCACATTATCCTCCAAATCTACATGTCAGTGAGGCATGTTTGTTCTATTCATGGCATCTCTTCATGGCATTTCTATCTGCAGTGTTCAACGTTTGGCTACTAAATATGGCCCAGGTTTGGTTTGTTAAACATAACGTACGTACAATAGGTTTGCTTTGGGTTGTGTGTTTTCAAACCATAACCAATATCCACATAGCCTGGTCCCAGATCTATTTGAGCTGTCTTGTCAACTCCGTTGGTCATTGTAGTTGGCAAGACAGCACAACATTTTTCTGACCAGGCTTATATAATGTTCACCAGCATAGTAAATTGGCTGTGAGGAATTCTTGAATTAGAAGTTTGAGAGTCATTGGAGTAAATGAACAGAGTGGCACGTCTTGCTCTTCATTGTAATCAGAGGGCTGATATAAATACTATGCATGCCAGTCTCTCTTTGCTAAGAGTTGATGAGAGACTGACTGCATCACTTATTTTTTTTATAAGAAACATTATGTTGAAAATCCAAAATTGTTTGCATACTCAACTTACACACAGCTCTGACACACACACTTACCCATTTACATTACATTTTTACATTTTCGTTATTTAGCAGACGCTCTTATCCAGAGCGACTTACAAATTGGTGCATTGACCTTATGATAGCCAGTGGGACAACAACTTTACAATTGTTATTTTTATTTTATTTATTTTAAATTTTTTGGGGTGGGGTAAGGGGGGGTAGAAGGTTTACTTTATCCTATCCCAGGTATTCCTTAAAGAGGTGGGGTTTCAAGTGTCTCCGGAAGGTGGTGAGTGACTCCGCTGTCCTGGCGTCGTGAGGGAGCTTGTTCCACCATTGGGGTGCCAGAGCAGCGAACAGTTTTGACTGGGCTGAGCGGGAACTGTGCTTCCGCAGAGGTAGGGGAGCCAGCAGGCCAGAGGTGGATGAACGCAATGCCCTCGTTTGAGTGTAGGGACTGATCAGAGCCTGAAGGTACGGAGGTGCCGTTCCCCTCACAGCTCCGTAGGCAAGTGGAGTGTGCGGAGGAGCGGGGTGACGTGAGAGAACTTGGGAAGGTTGAACACCAGACGGGCTGCGGCGTTCTGGATGAGTTGTAGGGGTTTAATGGCACAGGCAGGGAGCCCAGCCAACAGCGAGTTGCAGTAATCCAGACGGTAGATGACAAGTGCCTGGATTAGGACCTGTGCCGCTTCCTGTGTAAGGCAGGGTCGTACTCTGTGAATGTTGTAGAGCATGAATCTACAGGATCGGGTCACCGCCTTGATGTTAGCGGAGAACGACAGGGTGTTGTCCAGGGTCACGCCAAGGCTCTTTGCACTCTGGGAGGAGGACACAACGGAGTTGTCAACCCCACCCCACCAGACATGCTACCAGGGGTCTTCTCACAGTCCCCAAATCCAGAACAAATTCAAGAAAGCGTACAGTATTATATAGAGCCATTATTGCTTGGAACTCCGTTCCATCTCATATTGCTCAAATAAACAGCAAACCTGGTTTCAAAAAAGAGATAAAGCAACACCTCACGGCACAATGCCTCTCCTTTATTTGACCTAGATAGTTTGTGTGTATGTATTGATATGTAGGCTACGTGTGACTTTTGAAAATATTTTAATTTTAATGTAGTTCTGTCCTTGAACTGTTGTCTATTAATGTTCTGTATTATGTAATGTTTCATGTTTTGTGAGGACCCCAGGAAGAGTAGCTGCTGCTTTTGCAACAGCTAATGGGGATCCTAATAAAATACCAAATACCAAATGAGGGAACCATCTTGATCTCATAACGCTGGCATTACCTTTTTGAAGGAGGTGAGCAGCTTGAGGCTGACGTATCCCATCCTGTTCCTCTGGACATGTTTGAGCAGGAAGCCGTCCTCTGCCAGGTGTTCATTGGACAGGTAGCACTCCAACTGGGACACGATCTGCCTGCTCAGGTCACATGACCCTGATGTCACGCCGCAGGCCTCCGCCGATTGGCTAGCACGCTTAGTGAAGAGCCTATGGGACAATCAGCTTCTCTTAGCATCTCAATATAAAACACAAATCAAAAAGGCATTATTTCTATATGAATTGACATTCTGATTCTCTACAGACCTATGCAATATAAATCAACAAGGTACAATGTTTTCTATGTGAGTTGATCATCTGAAATCTTACCCATCCTGGCAACTCAGTGTGTCGCCTTTAGAGAGGGCAGTTGGAGACATGGGTATGTCTGGGTAGCGTCCTGGGGTGAAAGGGCTTTGCCTTGGGTTCTCTGAAACACAGGCTGCTGAGGACATGCTGCCTGCGAGGGAGAGCAGCAAGCCAGGTCGAGGGCAGGGGAGATTCTTCTGAATGTGAAGCCACAGAACATCTACAAAGGGTTTAGTACTTTCTGGTCCATTGTGACATGTTTGAGTTCTGTGATTCCGTACTTCCAATCATCAGCAATCTAGAGCTTAGAGTAATGGGTGATCCTACAGCTGGTGATGCAACAATGCAACATTCTATGGCCATCTTACATCTTCTTTTCCCCCTTTGTTCAGGTAATTCATGTAATGGCACATTTACAGAAATATTGAGCATTGACACCATAGAAATAACAATGAATAGAACAGGTGTCCCCATTCAAGTAAATGATGGCATAATGGGTGGCGGCCATTGCGAGTGTACCCAGAAGAGCAAAGCAGGAAGTAAAGGCAGGAAGTAAAAGCAGGAAGTGTGCACATCAATCTGTGCTGTGATTTGTTGAATCAACTCAAATGACATTACGAGCCACATCAGTTAACATAATTTGAATGAACATTCTACATTACCATGGAAATTATTACATCACAATACCAGGAAGCCATTGTGAGTGTACCCATGAGTTTACCAGTCAAATTGCCAGGGTTAGAGTTTCCAAGCCCATTCTATTCATTCTTATTTATATGATTGACCCTATCAAATAAATATAATAAAGTAAAGTATAGTTATTGTGGTAAGAAAATCCATAGCTATAAAGGCACTTTCCTGTGAAATGTGAGTCATATTTGACACAGGAACAACAGGGCAATAGATACAGTGCCTTCAGAAAGTATTCACACACCTTTTTCCACATTTTGTTGTGTTACAGCCTGATTTTAAAATGGATAAAATTGAGATTTTATGTCACTGGCCTACGCACAATACAACATAATGTCAAAGTAGAATTATGTTTTTAGAAATGTTTACAAAATAATAAAAAATGAACAGCTGAAATGTCTTGACTATTCAACCCCTTTGTTATGGCAAGCCTAAATAAGTTCAGGAGTAAAAACATATTTTCACTTTGTCATTATGGGGTATTGTGTCTAGATGGGTGACAAAAAAAATCTATTCAATCCATTTTGAATTGAGGCTGTAACATACGAAAATATGGAACAAGTCAAGGGGTATGAATACTTTTTTAAGAACCTGTATTTACTTAATTAATCTGAGAGGGAGAAAAAAATATCACAAACACGGAATATGTAAAAAAATTATATATATGTATATATATTCAACTTTATTAACATCAATTAGTTTTTTTTCCAGCAACATCTTTTTTTAAATTCTAGGTCTTTATCAACAAATAGAAAACAGACTGTGTATACAACAGTCCCTGAAAATGGAACTGACCCCAACCCCTTGTCGTTCAGGTTGCTATGGTAGTACAGTAGATATAATGGTATAATACAGATTCTCTCTTTCCTTCTCTTTACTTTCTTCTGAGTCGGTACAACAAGAGAGTGGATCATTTTAACATTATAGTTTGAAGCTGTAGTATATATCTATGTATAATTGCACATACAGTACCAGTCAAAAGTTTGGACACACCTACTCATTCAAGGGTTTCTCTTTGCTGCATCAGATGACCTGGCCTCCACAATCCCCTGACCTCAACCAAATTGAGATGGTTTGGGATGGGTCGGACCGCGGAGTGAAGGAAACGCAGTCAACAAGTGCTCAGCATATGTGGGAACTCCTTTAAGACTGTTGGAAAAGCATTCCAGGTGAAGCTGGTTGAGAGAATGCCAAGAGTGTGCAAAGCTGTCATCAAGGCAAAGGGAGGCTATTTGAAGAATCTCAAATATAACATATATTTTGATTTGTTTAACACTTTTTTGGTTACTATATGATTCCACATCTGTTATTTCATAGTTTTGATGTCTTCACTATTATTCAACAATGTAAAAAATAGTAAAAATAAAGAAAACCCCTTGAATGAGTAGGTGTGTCCAAACCTTTGACTGGTGGTGTATATATAATCAATCGTAATTATATATATTTATAATTTCTATTTCTGTATAAAATAATAGCAGTTTGGTTGGAGGGTCCAGAGGCGTTATGTGTCTCTGTCTGTGTCCCTCCAGTAGGAATGGTAGTATTCTATACAGGGGGTCCAGTGTTAGTGGCCTGAGTCCCTATGGTCCAACCCCTAGGCAGAGACTATCCAACCCCTAGTCACTGAGACTATCCAATCATTGATAATCATCGCTGGGCACAATATGATTCATATAGAGAACTCCTGTTGGGTATAAAAGTCAGATTTATTCTCTGGTTAGCTTACTATATTGAAGGCCTCAATGCCGTCTGTTGTTGAAATCATAATGTCTCTGAGTTTCTGTACAATGCCGATTTAGTTGTCGTTAGTTGATTTCAAGTTTTTTGCTAGCTACTGTGGTTTATATACGTAGTACCTCTATCACGGCATTTGGTGTATGCTTTTGAATCTTTTAAAAAAATAGTTTTTTAATAGTTTTTTCAAAGTTAACCCCACTTCATTTTAAAACGAATAAGACCGAAAAATACATGAGAATAATAAACAATAAAATGATGATACAAAGACAAACAGAGAACAAACAGTGGCTCTCCTGTATTAGTATCTAGCAACAAGTTAAAAAATGCAGGTCCCTTGTGCTAAAATAACCTAGAAAATACAAATAACTAAAATGGACTGATTATGGAAAAACAAAAATTAAGGTGCCAGATAGGCTATTACGACAAAATAAATGTCTGATGTTATTAAAATGATTATAAAAACTAAATAATAATAACATTATTCAAAATGATATTTCATAATAAAATATAATATAATCTATTAGTCCTACCAGTAGCCTTAGACAAAAGGGGAGGTTGGTTGGCGAATTTCAGAGCAGAGACCGGAACTCAGTCAGAACTGTCGCTCACGCCCATACGAAAAGTTGTCGTGATCATGGTATTGTTTGTTTTTAAAACAATCTATTTAGGGTGTTTTTCATAAATCGGAGTAGTAGTAGACCTCTGTGATTGGTTGAATGTGAATGGTTGAACCTGTCGCTTGGTGACAGTGGCACCTCCCTCCTCCCTTGTGGTAGGGTAGCTGTGGCAGGGTCAGGTCAGGTGACGAGTCAGGTTGTTGGGTTAATACAGGTACGGTGGCTGAGATGGGACACTCAGTACCAGAGGCTGGTTACGTTGCATAGTGGTCAAAACTGCCCAGGTACTCCAGAGCTGCCCTGTAGCACAGCTGATACTGGTCCTAAAGAGAGAGAAAGAGGAATCATATCATATACAGTAGATGCAGTATCTATCATTTATAAGTTAGTATTACTCCTTGCAGCTTTGTTTTCATTGATTGTAACATATTTTCAACTGATTTCAACGTTTTACTATTGTGTGGAGGGCTGAGAGATAGTCATGGGTAAGCAATAGGGTGGTGTGGAGTAGTAGTTGGGGAACGTCACTCAATAAAGTCAAACTAACAACAACTACAACAACACCAACAGCCTGTACAGCAGGGGTGTCAAACTCATTTTTCTCCGGGGGCCGCATTCGGTCTTCAATGAGGTCCAGAGGGCCGCACGAAAAATGCGTTATCCTCACCTTCAAAATTTGCTCAAAATAGGCCTCTATCCATTGTTCTTGGAATTTCATTTGGTGATTATTAGCGTGCTGGACACAGTCAAGAAACTGTATGAATGTAGGTCCATTATCATTTCTATACAGTTTCGATTTGGTTTTAGTCATTTTAATGTACAGGTAACTGCCAAAATAAAGGAAACACCTACATAAAGTGTCTTAATAGCGCGCTGGGCCACCACGAGCCAGAACAGCTTCAATGCATCTTGGCATAGATTCTACAAGTGTCTGGAACTCTATTGGAGGGATGCGACACCATTCTTCCACGAGAAATTCCATAATTTTGTGTTTTGTTGATGGTGGTGGAAATCCTAGTCTGAGTACTGGTATCTTTAGCTAACTGTCCACTCCTTGCCACTCCTTATCATTGTCAAAGATAAGCGCTGGAAATAACATTAATATTTTCCATGACAACATAGAATTAACAAACAAATTATCAAAAACAAACATTTAGCTGTTAGCTAGGCAAGTTATTGTATTTTGAGACGTCTTGTGGGTGGAATTGCAGTATGTATTTACTTTGAGAATTTAGACGTGACCTAGCAACTTTTGACGGACTGGTTTTGTCTGGACTATCAAAAAATGGTTGCTTAGCAACTGGTACCAACGTGTTCTGTGGAGAACAAAAGTTCCAATATTTGTTTAATCGTTGTGATTGGAGGATAGCTGTGAGTGTGATCGAATCAGGATCAAATCCTCTGTTCTCCTCGAGCTTATTAATGATAGAATGTTCATTTTTGAAGATGGAAGAAAGGCCAGTCTCTTTGGCACATGACATGGAGTACAGGGAGTGGATTAGCTAATGAGACTGGTACCCAGGCTAGGAAAACGCTGTCTCAGGTGTCACTCCAGAATCTCCCATAAATGTTCAATTGCGTTGAGATCTGGTGACTGAGACGGCCATGGCATATGGTTTACATCAGCGGTTCCCAAACTAGGGGTCGTGACCCCACGTGGGGTCACCTGAAATGAAAATGGGGTCGCGGGACAATTTCCAAAAACCTGGTAAAAATAAATAAATAATAATAATAATATAATAATAATATCGTCTATGTCTCTTAAAATCATTGTAATGTGGTTAACCTTAAAAATTGAAATGAAAATTATTGAAATCAAAATGTAAAAATTCAACCAGAGAGCGCCCTTAGATCTTGGGAAAAGGCCGCACTTGACCGTTGGACTTGAATCATTCCCACGGTGAATGGCTAAGCCCGCTACGCTATAAAACCACACACTATTGCAGAGACAATTGATATGGTGAAAACAATGTGTGGGGAGGCAGAGGCACTGAAACTCACATCAATAGCTTTGTCAGATAACACTGTGAAACTAAGAATTGATGCTATAGCTAGCAATCAAGAGGACACTGACTGAACGACTCAAACTCCCCACCTTATGCTCTTCAAATGGACGTTAGCTGTGAGGGCCGAGATGCATTGACTTTTGTTCGCTACATGTCGGGGGATGCTATTCACAAGGACATATGTGAACCGTTTCAGGAAGCTAGGCATATGTCGCACATCACTACTTCACAGGGAGGCATTTTAAGGTTTATTTTATTTTTATCAAAATGCACTTTTTGGCAGAAATACCTTCTGGAACATGTGAACTTTCATGTGCCTTAATAACTAATATGTATTCAATCTGTAAATATGAATACAATTGTTAAATTACGAGCCTAGTTGGTTTACCCACGGAAGAAGATCCGTAACCTTCCCGCTAGCCATGATTAGCTGAGATAATGGATGGGCTGGACATGCCGGGAGATGAGTTTGGATTGGTCTGCCATGTAGCATGCTTCTGTCTATAATATGAGCTGCTCAGGATGTGTTGATAGTCCTTTCTACCACAGTGTTTTTGAAATATATAATGTTAGCCATCGAGAACTACAAATGTTTTGGTACTTTTGTCAAGAACTTTGATGCCCTGAATTTAGCAGGCGCTATCAACAGATCAGTTGGAAAACGTTGTGATGAGCTACTTTCTGCAAACGCCATAGTCAGTGTGAAGCAGAGTGACTTGACACAACGCTGGATAAACAAGATGAAGCTACAAACAAAACTGAGTTAAATGGTTATAGTCTGCCATGAAGCGTACATCCATCTACAGTATACGGGTTAGAGTCTAGCTACATTTTCAGATATCCAAAGTTTCTAATTTTGTCAGAAAGTCATTTTCATTGCAAGTTAAGCTAGCGAACGTTATATGTATGATCTGTATAGTAATATTATTTGAATCAGAAATCTATTTGCATTGCTGCGGCTGGCTTCCGGGTTAAGCGAGCAGTGCTGCTTGGCGGGGTCATGTTTGGAGGACGCATGGCTCTCGACCTCCGCCTCTTCCGAGTCCGTTCGGGAGTTGCAGCGATGGGACAAGACTGTAACTACCAATTGGATATCACGTAATTGGGGAGAAAAAGGGGTAAAAATAACAAACAAATATCGATCCAGGTGTGCACTGTCAATAACACCCCATGACTTTGAGAAGCTCCGACACGACTTGCATCAAGCACACCCATCTCTTTAGTGGTGGTGAGATGAGAGAAATTATGCAGACTAATTTGCAATTGACTGTCATAGCCCCACATTAAAAGTATATCATGGTGAGTTGAGAATACAATCAGAAATACTGTTAAAATGTTTAGCAATTGACTGCAATATCCCCAAATAAAAAGTAAACATTGACTGTTAATTCCATTATTTTTTTTTTAAATGATTGGGGTCACAAAAATTAACAGATATGAAAATGGGGTCATTGGCCAAGTTTTCATGCTCATCAAACCATTCAGTAAACATCTGTGCCCTGTGGATGGGGGCATTGTCGTCCTATGAGGACATAGCCATGGTAGCCAAAATAATGGCCTGCCCAGCATTGTTATACATGACCCTAAGTGTAAAAATGCCCAGCTCATCTCCTTTCCAAGACCCCAACTTTAATTTGGTTTTCTCATTGAAATATGGTCACGCCAATCATCATAATTGTATTAGCTAATCAGCAACCTTTTTCCCAGGACTTAGCGTAATACCCGACCAGGCAGGGCCTCAGGCAGTCAGAAGTTTCCATTCTGATGACCACCAGGTTTTCCTCTCCTGCTTATACTACCTTTTTGATGTTTTATTGTGCATGCAGCTAAACACAACACAACAACACACCACTCCAACGAAGGACCACGAGCAGAGGGCACCGTGAGTGGAATTAATTACTCTCACAACAAGACCAGCAGCAGCTACCCTCCTGTACAAGATGAGAGAGAAACCCGTTCTTCTTCCAGAACAGTCGTAACGTGCCTGAAGCAGATAGGAGAGGAAACTGAGAAGTTGACACTGGAGATACTGGAGCTATCGGAAAAGCTAAATTCATCTGCTTCAATGGGTCCCCAAAAGTTCAAGTCACTACCCAGGCTGACCCGCAACAGTGAAGATGGAGCCTCACCTTCATCGGTTGCCAACTCAGCGCACCTCGACTAGATATTGTCATCAACAAAGTCAGCCTGAGCGGGCACAGCTGGTGACAACCAGAGATGATAAACTGCAGTCACAAAGGCAGCGTGACAAGATAGAGCAGCTCATTGACAACCTTCGGATCAGAGGGTTCTCTTTCTCAGACCAGTCATCCTCATCGTCATCATCTACTCGGTCAACCCCTCGCCATCGTGAGCCATCACACCAGCGAGACCGGTCATCTTTTCATTGCAGAACTCATAGCCCTACAGCGCCACCTAGAGGGCTGACTTCACATGATCGCCAACTTCAGCCCTCACCTAATCGCTGTGGTCAGCCTACACCAGATTGCCGTCGTCAGCCCACACCTGACCATCGACGCCGCGACTACTCACCTGATCATTATGGTCAGCCTACACCTGATCGCCGTCGTCAGCCCGCACCTGACTGTCGCCGCCGTGACTACTCACCTGACCGTCACCGCCGTGACTACTCACCTGATCGTTGTCGGCACTCACCAGTCCGCTACCTCACACCTTCTCCACCCAGCCGGGAGCGCGTCTACCGTGAACCAACTCCTACTATCCCCAACTTCATCAATGAAGACCCACAAGAGTTTGCAAGGCTGAAGATGACAATGTGCTGCCTGTAGATGTAACAGAGTGCTTCAAGTTTCAGATATTGGTGGGCCACCTGCAGTTGGAAGAGGCTTTGCTAATTGCTGACTCCTACAGCAACAGCAGGTACCCATACAGTGACATCATGGAGTCCCTCACAGAACTGTATGGCCAGCCCCACCAGCTTGCCCTCCAACGCATCGCAGGGTTAATGGATGGCCCCAACATCAAGAGTGGTGACAACAAGGCATTCCGAAGATTCGCTTTGAGGGTGCGTGCCTTGGTTGGCATGTTGGATCAGCTAGGGAGTAATGGAAAGACAGAACTGAGGTGTGGCTAACATGTCTCCCGCCTCTTAGCTAAGTTACCACACGACTTAAGAGCCAGCTTCAAGAGATGTGTGAACCCCATCAAGACACCAATTCCAACCCTCCTTCACCTGGCAGAGTGGCTCGAGTACGAGGTGAGAGTGCAAGGAGATGGCACACAGTTCAGTAGCGACCAAAGCAGGGACCACCCTAGCTCACGCCGAGTTCAGCGTTAAGACAAATCATTCCTCAAGACCACCACCATCCTCCACTGAGGTGAGCAGAGAAAGGATGAAATCGAAGTCTCTTCACAGAACCAATTTCCGGAGGAAAGGTCACGGGAGAAGCCGAGGAAGTATTGTCCATTCTGCAACACCATGCAGCATTACATGAATCAATGCACCAACCAAGAGTACCAAGGTTGGTACATTCCCCATCATATGGCCCATCACAATGAGAAAAACAGGGTCATCTTCAACTGTTCCTTCAACTACAGAGGCAAGAGCTTGAATGAACAACTCTTTGCCGTACCTACATTGGGAGCTACTCTGCTTGGAGTCCTTCTCCATTTCTGGGAACACTTTGTGGCCATCAGCAGTGACATAAAAGGGATGTTCCATCAAGTCCGCATGCTACCGAAGACCAGCCTCTTCTCCAGTTTCTGTAGCGAGACCTAAACCGTGATGATTACCCTGAGTGGCAGGTTTTTCCCTTTGGGACAACATGTAGCCCCTGCTGCGCCACGTTTTCCCTTCAGAAGCATGTTTTCGACCACAGTGAGCCCGAAGAAGATGTGCGCTTCTCTGTAGAACGCTGTTTATATGTAGACAACTGTCTACAAAGCCTCCCCTCTGAGGATGAAGCCAAGAAACTGGTGGACAAGCTGAAGAACCTTCTTGCTGAGGGAGGATTCGATCTACGCCAGTGGGCCAGCAACCTTCAAGCAGTCATCGGACACCTACCTCAAGAGTCCAGGTCGGAGAGCAGTGAGCTGTGGTTTACCCAGGATGGCGTGGAACCCCAAGAGGGCACCCTTGGAAAATGAAGGCAATGTCTGTCTGATACTCTCGGCTACAACCACGGTCACATAGAGAAAGTTGAACCCACCATGCACAACATATATCAGATCCTTGCCAGCCAGTACGATCCACTCGGCTTCATCGTCCCATACACCACAGGGGCCAAGGTTGTGGTCCAGAGGCTCTGACAATATCACACACGGCAAGACGCTGTCTCAGCTTTCAGAACACAACCGTTGGAGTCAAGGTCCTCCATTCCTGTGGCAGGTCCAGTCATCCTGGCCGAGAAGACCAGACCAAGTACCTCCTGATGAAGCAGAGGAGCTGCGGAAGCCTACCTTCTGTGGACTCCAGTCAGCGGACATCAAGTCGTCTATCCCTGATGTTGCCCAGTTCAACACTTTCCAGGAGCTGGTGGAAGGCACAGTGCAGTTGCTACATGGGGTGGCCAGTAGTGCCAACAGCCCTTCAGCTGACAATCCAGTAGTGCCAACAGCCCTTCAGCTGACAATTTCAAGCAGGCAGAACTCAAAGTACTCAGACATGCTCAGTCTGAGAGCTTCCCAGAAGACCTCTCCCTACTTGAGGCAAGCAAGCCAGAGTCTCCGAGCAGCCGTCTGGTGACGCTGGTCCCAGAGTAAGACAACGACACCGGACTGATTCATGTTGGAGGTCGCCTTCGGAGGTGTGACCAGCTGTGCCCTGATGTTCTTCACCCAGTAGTTCTGAACCCAGGTCATCCGCTCACCAGGTTGCTGATCAAGAAATATGATGAGCAGCTGAGGCACCCGGCCCAGGGAGGGGGTTTGCTGAGTTACGACTGCAGGAAGTGGCAAGGCCAGCCTGATGTGCCTAGGATGGCTGACCTGCCTCCAGCATGACCGCGGCTCCACAAGCCTACATTCTATTCTACAGGCATGGACTGCATTGGACTGTATATCATCAAGATTGGCGGAAGAAAAGAGATGGGGCATCATCTTTAAGTGCATGACCACCTGGGCTGTACACGTGGATCTACTGACGAACATGGACTCCGATTCGTTCCTAATGGCGTTGAGACGCTTCATCGCTCAAAGAGGAAAGCCCTTTGAGATCCTGTCCGATCGAGGTACAAATTTCAAGGGAGGGGAGCGAGAGCTAGAGGAGGCCTGCATGACTCTTCACCAACAGCTCCAGGAACAGTTAGCCAGTCAGAAGATTCGCTTCGCCTTCAACCTACCAAGTGCACCACACTTTGGAGAATGCTGGGAGAGGGAGCTCAGATCCATCAAGACTGCCCTGCAAACCACCTTGGCGCACAGTCCATCTCCGAAGAGGTGCCGAGGACTGTCCTAATTGAAATAGAAGGGATCTTGAACTCCAAGCCCTTGGGATATGTGTCGTTGGACATCACAGATCTGGATCCAATCACTCCTAACTCTCTTCTCATGGGACGGCCAGACTCGTCCCTACCACAGGTGGTCTACCTAGAGTCTGAACTGCTCAGTTGCAAAAGATGGAGACACAGCCAGGTTCTAGCCGACCATTTCTGGCACTGCTTCACACGGAACTACTTACCTGCCCTTCAAACCCGCCATAAGTGGCACAAGGATAAGGAAGACCTTGTGGTTGTGATGGTTGTAGATGATCAGTCTCCTAGGGCACTCTGGCAAGTTGGAACTGTCAAGTCACTTATCCCTGGAGCAGACGGGAAAGTGAAGATCGAATTCAAGGACATAACCTACGTCAGGCCTGTTGCTTGACTCATCCAGCTGCCCGCCCTTCCTTAAGAAGCTACTGTCCAAGGTTTTTCTTTATTTTTACTATTTTTACAGATTCTTCAAATAGCCACCCTTTGCCTTGATGACAGCTTTAAACACTCTTGGCATTTTCGCAACCAGCTTCACCTGGAATGCTTTTCCAACGGTATTGAAGGAGTTCCCACATATGCTGAGCACTTGTTGGCTGCTTTTCCTTCACTCTGCGGTCCGACTCATCCCCAACCATCTCAACTGGGTTGAGGTCGGGGGATTGTGGAGGCCAGGTCATCTGATGCAGCACTCCATCACTCTCCTTCTCGGTAAAATAGCCCTTACTTAGCCTGAAGGTGTTTTGGGTCATTGTCCTGTTGGAAAACAAATGATAGTCCCACTAAGCCCAAACCAGATGGGATGGCGTATCGCTGCAGAATGCTATGGTAGCCATGCTGGGTAAGTATGCCTTGAATTCTAAATAAATCACCGACAGTGTCCCCAGCAAAGCACCCCCACACCATCACACCTCCTCCTCCATGATTCACGGTGGGAACCACACATGCAGAGATCAACACCGACTGGCTGGTGTTGCCCGGATCTCCCCATCTGATAGCGGAGTCGAAGGAGCACAGCATGAGGAGAAAGGCAATCAACGATGGTTGCATGGTCTACACTCCCAATGAGAGGCCCGGAGCAGATACAAACAACGAATAGTTACGCCGTACTGGAGCCTGATCTTATTGCACCTTTGCCGCTGGCAAGCCTGTGTCTGCGGCCGCTGTGCCTACTAGTACGATATCAAAGTCAACGTCGGCAACATTCCGTCCCTGCTCTGGATCGAGCAGGGCTTCTCCATCTGTCGGAGGCCTGCACCAGACGCTGGGAGCAACGGGCTCAAGTTATCCTGCCTCTCGCCCATCCGTAAAGTGTTCTCCGAATCCTGTGAAGCGTGGGAGTGGCCGGATTTCCTCGTCCTTCTCACAAGCCGTGATTTTGGGCAGCTCCATGGTAAGAAATGTGACCGTTCCTGGTGCAAAATCAATGTCCTATCCCGAGCTCGTGTAAATTACATTACATTACTAAGCTGCTTGCGAATGTACAACGTCAGGAGATGGAAATTCGATTCTATCGTAGTCCATGTGGGTTTTAATGACATTATGTAGAGGAGCTCTGAACAGTTGAAACTTGATTTTAAAAGAGCTGATTGACTCTCTGCTAGACACCAACAAAAAACCAATCATATCTGTTCTGAGTCGTGGCATTGAATGCTTTAGCAGGATACTTGCACTTCACAACTGGCTACGTCATTATTGCAGCTCAATGGGTGTAACTTCTGTTGACAATTTCGATACCTTTTGGAAACAAAACACGTTTTATAAGGAGGATGGGATCCACCCAAATCATTTGGGTTCCTGGATCCTTTCACAGCATTATAAGGCTGCGTTGAGACAATGACTTATTAATGACCCAAGCCCAGCTCAACTGTTGTCATAATGCTTCAGCAAATGTACATTACCCCAGGGGCGTCGGTAGACACAATATAAGTCACCTAATTTATGTCCCTCTAACTGCCCTGAATGCCTCTGCTGATCCTACAACTAATGTATAAGGTTGTAAGAACCAGATTTATACTGTTAGGACTGAGCCGGTGTGGCCTAGGATGAAGTCCACTGTTTGCAACTCACCCTGCACTAACATAAAGAACATGAACATATCTACTGCTGCTAAGCTTCCCAGTAAAGCAATAAAAACAAGTAAGCATCCCAGAAGAAAAGTGCTCAAAATAGCCCACGTTAAACATATGTAGCTTAAGAAACAAGGTTCATGAAATCAATAATTTGCTAGTAACAGATAACATTCATATTCTAACTATCTCTGAAACTCACTTAGATAATACATTTGATGATACAGTGGTAGCAATAGAAGGTTATAACATTTACAGAAAATATAGAAATGCCAATGGTGGAGGTGTTGCTGTATAATTTCAGAACCACATTCCTGTGAAGATTAGAGAGGATCTCATGTTAAATACTGTTAAATACAGGTTAATCTGCCTCACCTAAAGACAATTCTGGTGGGAAGCTGCTATAGACCACCAAGTGCTAACAGTCAGTATCTGGATAACATGTGTGAAATGCTTGATAATGTATGTGATATCAATAGAGAGGTATACTTTCTGGGTGATTTACAGTGGCTTGCGAAAGTATTCACCCCCCTTGGCATTTTTCCTATTTTGTTGCCTTACAACCTGGAATTAAAATGTATTTTTTGGGGGTTTGTATCATTTGATTTACACAACATGCCTACCATTTTGAAGACGCAAAATATTTGTTAATTGTGAAACAAACAAGAAATAAGACAAAAAAACATAAAACTTGAGTGTGCATAACTATTCACCCCCCAAAGTCAATACTTTGTAGAGCCATCTTTTGCAGCAATTACAGTTGCAAGTCTCTTGGGGTATGTCTCTATAGCTTTGGCACATCTAGCCACTGGGATTTTTTGCCCATTCTTCAAGGCAAAACTGCTCCAGCTCCTTCAAGTTCAATGGGTTCTGCTAGTGTACAGCAATCTTTAAGTCATACCACAGATTCTCAATTGGATTGAGGGTCTGGGCTTTGACTAGGCCATTCCAAGACATTTAAATGTTTCCCCTTATACCACTCGAGTGTTGCTTTAGCAGTATGCTTAGGGTCATTGTCCTGCTGGAAGGTGAACCTCCGTCCCAGTCTCAAATCTCTGGAAGACTGAAACACTTTTTTGGTCACTACATGATTCCATATGTGCTATTTCATAGTTTTGATGTCTTCACTATTATTCTACAATGTAAAAAAAATAACTTTTGACTTTTTACTCAAACCATCCGCAGGCTGGATTGGACTTGATCCGACCCGCAGGCCGTATGTTTGAAACCCCTACTTTGCAGTCTAGTCCTCCATACCTCTGTCTGCACCATGGCAGGTCTCTGGGTGCGTAGCGTCTTGACGGTCTGGAAGAGATCCACCACCCATTCGTACCTCATCCTCTCCAGCACGATACTCAGAGTGATGAAGACCCCGGTCCTGCCCAACCCGGCACTGAGAAAGAGGAACACAGACATTTACACACACTTCATAGTCCCAGTCGGTATTACGTAATAAAAAGGAATTCCCCTAGACCACGTCCAGAAATTTGGAGAAATCAACATTCTTTCCTATTGACCCCCATTGTAAAAGAGGCAACTTCGTAGTAGATTTGTTGTTATACAGAAATAACAAAACATGCTGAAAAGCTGCTGTGTTGTTCAATGTACATGTCCAGTGGTTCCTCAATTAAAAGTTTTTAGATTATGCCGCGGGACATTGAGGTAAATTGTGGTATAGTACGTTACACTGCGTCACTGCTTCATTGCTCCAGACCACTGCGAGGGGAGTTGGAGATCTGATTATGCTTTTGGGTACAGTTTAAAATGTTGGTCCCCAGGCGCTAAATACTATGACTATGTCCGTTTGTTTGTGTTGTTGCTCTTGGCTAGCTTAATGTTTTGGTTGGGAGCTATCTAGCACTCACTCACTCAAGTGGCTGCTAGCATCGTCATGAAAAAGGGGCTTGAGGAAGCCCTACAATATTATGTTAGGGAGCAGGCAATGTTGAAAAGTAATCTTTAGACATGTACTTTTCTTAAATGTAGTTTCGTAATTGACTAAATCAAGCACACAACAAGAGAATTGCATTTGAAAAAGCTAAAGTTTTTGCTGTGAGCCAATGGGGTAACCTAGGTAACCACAGGTTGTTTTCCCCACAGGCGGGCAGGGTCGTGATGTTCTGTCTAATACCGATTGGGTCTATACACCTTGTATCTGCACACATATGAACACACACCTTGCCATACACAAAGATACACTGAAATGTGTAATGTGAAATGTGACAGGAATGGCTGGGTAGCTACCTTAAATTTAGCAGTGAATACGACCCCAGGTGACAGGGCTTCATTTGCAAAGAGTGTGGATGGGGCAATATTAGTATTATTCCAATAAAGATTGATGTCCATTGAAGAGGAGGTTATTATGGCTTCCCAAAAGTTTGTAGTGCTTATTCTATTGGCTGTTCAGCCAAGGCTCCTTACCTGCAGTGAACAGTGATTGGTCCGTCCTGACCAAACTGCTCCTTGGTTTTATGCACTTGGCCAATGAAATCAATGAACCTTTCCCCGGTCTTTGGCACTCCTTGCTCTGGCCAATCAGTGAACTGGAATTGGCGGATCGTCCTGGATTGACCATCCTGAGGGAACCAATAGGAGGAGTATGTTAGAGAAGCAGTCGCTGAGTGGAATGGTATTGAATACATCAAACACATGGTTTACATTTGTTTGATGCCATTCCATTCGCTCCGTACCAGCCATTATTATGAGCCGTCCTCCCTCAGCAGCCCCTCCACTGATCTCTATAGAACATTAACTCCATTTTACATTTGCATTTTGTCATTTAGCAGACACTCTTATCCAGAGCAACTTACAGTCAGTGCATTCAACTAAGGTAGGTAAAAACAACCACATTGCAAGTAAAACTTTCTTCAAAACAGGTGCTCTAACCCTCCCTCACTCACCCTTGCGTCAGTGACTTTGAACTCTCGTAGGATGTATTGGGGCATGTTGTACTCAGCCATGGGGTCCACTACAAAGTACTGGTATCTGGCTGAGCGCTCCGCAGGCCAGTACTGATGACATTTCTCCTGCAGAGGGACACACAACCAGGGTTAGAACAGGGTGTGTGTGTGTGTGCGTGCGCGCATCTTTGCGTGAGTGCGTACAATCTGTATGTGTACTGTATCTGTGTGTGTGTGTGTGTGTGTGTGTATGCATACGGTGTGATTGTGTGGTGTGTGTGTACCGTATCTGTGTGTGTGTGTGTGTGTGTGTATCTTACCCGTCCCATCTCCCTGATTTTGGTGAGCATGACCACTATGGTAGAGTTATGTTCCCAAAGCATCCTCCAGAAGTCTTCAGTGGTCTCAGACAGAGGGCCCTGAGTGGCCAGGTACGCCTTCTGTTGTCTGGGGAGAGGAGAGAGAAACAGACTGTAAGAATACAGCTACACAGATAACAACTAACTTACAAAGTAGCCTTCTGTTGTCTGTGGAGAGACAGGAGAGAGAGAGACACACTCTGTTAGACTACCACTCTGTCAAAACCCCCTTCCTACTAACAATCATCTTTGAAACTAACTGTAAGTCGCTCTGGATAAGAGCGTCTGCTAAATTACTAAAATGTCAAATGTAAGGTTATGTTTTCTGACTGACTTCAATTCTGGCAATGAACCTCTGCGCACTGTCTGTAGGTGGCAGTAGAGTGCCATGCAACACAGGGTACCATGCAACACGCACACGCATGCCGCACACACACAGAGAGAGGGGGAAAGAGGTAGGGAGAGAGAGAGAAAGAGAGACACGGGTGAACAACTAATGAAGGTGCTGCAGGCTAGGCAATAATGTGGAACCAGGAGATTAGAGTGATGCTCTGGGCCCAGCTCCTCCCACACAAATAAAGAAATATAACAACAGAGCAGAGCAGAGGAGAAATATAAAAGGAAACTAGCAAGAGAGAGGAGTAAAATAGAGAGAGGATGGATGGGAAGAGGAGAGCAAGAGATGAGAAGAAAGAAAGAATGAAAGAAGCACTCTTTATTCCTGCTGGTCATCAGAGAACATAGTAGGACATCCTCTTTTTCCTTCTCCACTGGGGTGTGAAAAGGAGAACAGAACACTGACCTCTCTGTCTGAGATTTACCACACGCACACGCACACGACTGCCTTGTGCCTAAGGTACAGTCTGATACCTCAGCCTAATGATGATGCCATCTCCCTGTCAAGAAGTGTAGCATAACCTGGATACACACACACACACGCACACTTCATTAAAACACACCCTCTTGTTAGTGGGAGCAGTGGTCATTAAGCTATTTACACAGTGACGAAGCAGTCTGGGTCTCTAGGGAGCACCTTTCATTACACTGATAAGGATGAGAAACAGGCTGTGTGTTAAAGTTTATGGGATGAATGGGAAGAGGAGGAAGAACCTGTGTGTCTGAGCCTCCCCCTCCCCATATGGACTGGATGACATATCACGCTCACACACTCCCTCCTTGTCTATCTTCTGTCTGACTACATTCTGCTATTTCAACTTAATGTTACAACAATCTGCTCTCCTTTTCTCCTCCCTCTCTCCACCGTCAAAGTGATCAGCTGTCATCTCTTACCTCTCTTCACATCTCCACTCTTATCTCTTTCCATCTCTCCACTGTGAGAGGCCTCATTTCATCCCTGTCCTTTCAAGAAGGCTCTTGGCCTTATTAGCTAATGGGGGCAAGTGATGACAGCCCAGCCCACCCTTGGACTGATCCAAACCCCTATTAACTAGCCTATGATTCCATAGACAATGCATAGAATGCCCTGTAGTTCTGCTCACTTACCTGTATCCGTCAATGCAGCTGGCGTTGATGTAGTCAGACCCCCTCCACTCCTCTGATAGGCTGCAGACACACGCGTGTCGACTCGAAGGGCATGATGTTCACCAGCCGGTTCTTGAACTTATTGCAGGGCAGGTTGGCACTGATGAACCTGGAGGTGTGGGCTTTGGAGTTAGCCAGTCTCTGTGAGCGAGGGAGGGAAGAGAGGAGGAGAAGAGAGATGTAGAAGAGGAGATGGTATCAGTCACATGTACTTAATTTACGGTGATTCATTTGAGAGGGATAGTCCATATTACTTTCTCAGGGCAGGTGATTAAAAGCATGCAAAATGCCAGCACACGGAGCACTATATCTAATAGTAATAGGCTGGTACAGTATAGTATTGATGGGTGTAGTGGATACAGTATACTAGGTTTAGTCACAGCGACAGTACCCAGATCAGGCCAACATACATCAGAGCCCTGCTGTCCTCTCATGGGTGGGAGTGGTTAGGTGTGACATGACTGGCTCTGTGCTGGGCCTTGCAGCTCTCACACCACAGATTGACAGAACAGGACAGAGACCTGGCGTTGCTGTGTGTGTTTGTGTGTGTGGTGGCCAGACTGCCTGTTTGGCTGTAGCCCTACAACTCACCATCACCCCCTCTCTCTCTCTCTATTTCCCTCCATCTCTTCCCCTTTCTTCCTGCCCTCTGTCTCTCTACTTCTCCCCTCTCTCTCTCTCTATTTCCCTCCATCTCTAACCCCTTTCTTCCTGCCCTCTGTCTCTCTCACTTCTCCCCTCTCTCTCTTGCTCTCTCTCTCTCTCTCTCTACTTCTCCCTCTCTCTCTCTCTCCCTCTCTCTATTTCCCTCCATCTCTTCCCCTTTCTTCCTGCCCTCTGTCTCTCTACTTCTCCCCTCTCTCTCTCTCTCTACTTCCACCTCTCTCGCTCTATCATTAGATGATAGATCACTGTAGATAATGTGGATGTGTAACGTTGGTCTCTTCATCTAGCTAGCAGGAAAGAGAGTAGACACCTGCTGTTTCCATTACCCACACTTCAAACAGGACAAATAAGGTCATAAAGACACTAATTACAGAATGAACAAACGGGAGGCAGAGAGGAAACTACTAAACTGTCACTGTCCAATCACAGGGTGGAGAGAGGGTGGGGGACCAATGAGGTAACAGCTCGGCACTCCAAGTAAGGAGTGTATATTTATGTTCTAGTTATGTAGATCTGTAGCAGCTGATTCAAAGAATCAATCATCAAGTCCTTGCGTGGTTGAATCAGGAGTGCTAGTTCTGAGATAGAACTAAAGAAATATACAGTAAGAAAGAAATATGCAGTAATTTGGGCACTTGAAGAACAGCTTTGGAAGCACTGACTTAATTAGAGCATGTCCTAAGGGTTAGTTTGAGAATGGGTCATTATACAGTAGTTACCTTAAACTCAAGCTCCATGGCGGTGACGGTCTCCCCTGTGGGCGGCTGGGTGAGTTTCTGGATGTGTGCGTACAGGTTGCGTGCGGGGACCTCAGTGAGGCCACAGGTGGCAGCCTCTAGCAGGGCCTCGTGGATAAAGACGTACTGGTCCTCCGTCTGCACCATGTAGTTTCTCTGGGCTCTCATACACGTCACATGGCCGTAGATATCCACTGACTTCTCATGCTTCATACGCTCCAGCATGGCCTCAATCACGATCAGGCAGCCTGTTCTACCCACGCCCGCACTGAGGGAAGAGGCGGGCGAAGAGATATAGGGAGGGAGGAGAAACGGACAGAGAGAGAGAGAGAGAGAGAAAGAGAGCAAAAGAGAGTGAGGAAGAGGGTTAATATTACTATACTGCATATCAAACATGCACTGAGGGAGGAGAGAGAAGGGGAAACGTTAGGTAGACCTAACTCAATTCAATTCAATAAAACGTTCTTAATCCCTGAGGGGCACCATCAGGGTTATTATACCTGTTACAGAGTGCGACGTTATTTTTAAGTTCTCAAACCACTTTTCTGGGGGTGTGCATCTTCAGACAACTCTATTACAATAGTAGTAACTGACAATAATAACTATTAACGTTACTGTGATAGCTAACCTGTTTCTTTTATCATAGCATTCTTCCATGACATTAATTCTGCCATTCTGTTAACACTGTTGCCTAACCAGTTTTACTATAGTAATCTACCAGCACACCTTTAACACTGCTGTTTAACCTACCTGCAATGTACCACCATGGGCCCAGCATCTGGAGGGTTGCAGGCTTTGACCCGTCGTAGGAAGGCCAGGATGGGGGTGGGGTACGCTGGTACCCCGTGGTCCGGCCACACCATGAACTGGAACTGGCGAATCTCACGCTTCTCACTGGAACCATTCTAGAAGAGAGACAGAGTCAACGAAGGGAACAAGAATGTCATGGTGTTTATAGTGTGTGTGTGTGTGTGTGTGTGTGTGTATGTATGTGTGTGTGTGTGTGTGTTTTGCAGCGGTAGAGGGGTTTGAAGTGAAAAATTCAACCAACCATGAGATGTGAGTTAGTAGAATGACAAATTGTGCAAATTGTGATTAAGGAGGAGTGCAATAGAATGGAGATAAGAGAAAAAGGAGAGAAATACAGAATGGAGAGGATGAAACAGAGGTGCTTCCATATACAGTAAGTAAAGTGCAATGGAAGTTAACACTCACATACAGAACAGCACGCTAACACCCTGTCACCGTCGTTAGAGTGAGTGGACCAAGGCGCAGCGTGATGAGCGAACATACTTATATTTATTTAATGAATACACGATAAACAACAAACGATAACGAAACGTGAAGTCCTTGGCTACAAAATAAACCATACGGAACAAGATCCCACAACTACTGTGGGAAAACAGCCTGTTTAAATGTGGTTCCCAATCAGAGACAACCAGCAACAGCTGACACTCGTTGCCCCTGATTGAGAACCACTCTGGCCAACATAGAAACAGAACAACTAGAATAATAAACATAGAACACAAAACACATAGAATCTACACACCCTGGCTCAACATATAGAGTCCCCAGAGCCAGGGTGTGACAGTACCCCCCCCCCAAAGGCGCGGACTGCGACCGCGCCTCAACATAAACCAAACAGGGGAGGGCTGGGTGGGCATTCCTCCTCGGAGGCGGTTCCGGCTCCGGGATTGACCCCCACCCTTCAACCAATCCCCCCGTAGCGCCCCTGGTCCGGTCTGGCCCCGCTGTCTGGAGCTGGACTGGACATCGTAGGAGCAGATTGCTTAGGCTCCGGTGTGGAGCAGCTGACCGGTACCTGACCAGGCACCGGTGACCCAGGCACAGGTTGTGCCGGACTGACGACGCGCACTCCTGGCTTGGTGCGTGGAGCAGGAACGGGCCGGACCGGGCTGACGATGCGCACACCTGGCTTGGTGCGTGGAGCAGCAACGGGCCGGACCGGGCTGACGATGCGCACCCCTGGCTTGGTGCGTGGAGCAGGAACGGGCCGTACCGGGCTGACGATGCGCACCCCTGGCTTGGTGCGTGGAGCAGGAACGGGCCGTACCGGGCTGTGGAGACGGATTGGAGGCCTGGAGTGAAGAGCTGACACAACCCGTCCTGGCTGAATGCCTACCTTCACACACTCTGTGTGAGGCACCAGCACAGGACGTACAGGGCTGTGTACACGTACTGGCATAACAGCACGTGACACTGGCGCAGGATATCCGGGACCGAGGAGGGGCACTGGAGACCACGAGCGCTGAGCCGGCACACTCCGTCCTGGCTGCATGCCCACCTTCGCACGACACGTGCGGGGTGCTCGCACAGGATGTACCGGACTATGCCGGACCACTCGTGGCACAGTACGCAGCTCCGCATACCCCGGAACCTGCCCAGACACATGCTGCCATGCCTGAGTACGGGGAGTTGGCTCTGCTCTACATCCAGGCTCCGCCAACCTGCCTTCCGGCCCCCCAAACCCGGTGGCCTCCTCTCCTAATCTCCCAATTCGCCCTGTGGCAGCCTCCTGCTGCCCCATCACCCATGCCGTGTGCCCCCCCCTAAAAATGTATTGGGGGTGCCTCTCGCCTGTCCGACCACGGCCCGGTTGGCGCCGCTTCTCCTCTCCTGCCTGGGTCTCCCCCTTCATAGCCTTCCGGTACCGGACGGCCTCCTCCTCCGTAATCTGCCCCCAACCGAGGAGGACATCCACTAGAGTTACCTCCTGCGTGTGTTCCTGGACATGCTGCTTGGTCCTGGTGTGGTGGGATCTTCTGTCACGGTCGTTAGAGTGAGTGGACCAAGGCGCATCGTGATGAGCGAACATACTTATATTTATTTAATGAATACACGATAAACAACAAACGATAACGAAACGTGAAGTCCTTGGCTACAAAATAAACCATACGGAACAAGATCCCACAACTACTGTGGGAAAACAGCCTGTTTAAATGTGGTTCCCAATCAGAGACAACCAACAACAGCTGACACTCGTTGCCCCTGATTGAGAACCACTCTGGCCAACATAGAAACAGAACAACTAGAATAATAAACATAGAACACAAAACACATAGAATCTACACACCCTGGCTCAACATATAGAGTCCCCTGAGCCAGGGTGTGACACACCCACCCACACACAAATAGAGAGATTGAGAGAGAGCGAGATTAAGAAAGAGAAAGAGATCGAGAGAGAGAGAGAGAGACAGAGAGAAAAGAGAAAGACAGAGAGGGATTGAAAGAGAGCTCGAGAGAGATAATCCTTACCTTGTACAGGGCGAAGGTACGTACGCTGTATGTAGCCAGCTCTACTGTATCCAGCATGGTCACCTGTATCATCCCGTACGTCTCTGTCCCTCTGACTGGCCAGTACTGGTCACACTTCACCTGGTAGAGGAAGGAAACAGTCAGTTCCAACAGGAAGACAAATAGGACGCTCCAGAGTTTTACCTGCGCTAGAAAAGTATTGAGGCTATATAATAGGTTATAATGAGGGTCCAGAGTCTTTCCTAGTCAGTTCATGTTGGTGTTGAAATTAGACATGGTAAATACTGTATGAAGCTTCTCAGTAACAATATTGCGCAATATCTCTCCAACGCCACATGGCGTACCAGCTACCACTATCCCTCTGTGGAACAGGCTGAACATTCTGAACAGATCGACAAGCTGCGTTATCAACCCAGACGTTACGGTTATTTTCAATTAGCTAATTGCCGGCTGGATCATCAGTATCCTTTGTTTATGTTTGCCTCTACCCGCAATGTGTTGTTAGCTATCCAGACAGCTCTGTTCTGCAATGCAGGGATATGACATAATGTAATGTTTTCGAAAATGGCACCCTATGGACCAATAAGACTCTGGTCAAAAATAGTGCACTATAGGGAATAGGGTGCCATTTGGGATGCATTGAATGTGATGTGTCTAATTCATCCAGACATGGCGACTAGTGGGGGACAGCTGGGAGACCACCTGGACACATCAGTCTGTGGACAAACCTTTCACTGAATCAGGCCTGATGGTAGAGGGGCCAGGGCTAATCACTAGGGCTAACGACTATATACCATGACAGATGCACACAGACCAGACCTGACACAACCCAAATTCACACCTGGGTTCAAATAGTATTTGTTTTCTTTTCAAATACTTTCAGCGTTTGATTGAGCTTACCTTGGAGTGCCAGATAGGCAGAGTTTGCACTTTTGGGAGTATTCAGTTTAGTTCCATTCTGACAGGCAAGCTCAATCAGTGGAGACTGCTAAGGGGAGGACAGCTCATAATAATGGCTGGAATGGAGTCAATGGAATGGTATCAAACACATCACAGACGTGGTTTCCATGTGGTTGATACCACTCCATTGACTCCATTCCAGCTATTATTCTGAGCCGTCATCTCCTCAGCAGCCGCCACTGAGCTCAATCAAGCACACGGCTAAAGGATTTTGAAAGAAAACAAATAATATTTGAACCCCAGGTCTGCTTTATACACCATGACATGACCCGATTACAAGAACAGAAAGAAGACCAATCACGTACACTGACAGTCTGACACAGTCCACATTATTTTCAATGTGCTGTTCAATCTGTCCTCGGAATATAGCGAGCACAGACCAACCAGACAGACAGGGGTCAGCATCCCAAATGGCACCCTGTTCCCTATATAGTGCACTACTTTGACCAGAGCCATACGGGCCCTGGTTTAAAGGTAGTGTAGTATACAGGGAATAGGATGCCATTTGGGACAGGCCCAGTGCATGCTGTTGACTAGCTCCAATCTCCATACAGTGCCTTGCAAAAGTATTCACCCCCTTGGCGTTTTTCCTATTTTGTTGCATTACAACTTGTAATTTAAATTGATTTTGGGGGGGTTTCTATCATTTGATTTACACAACATGCCTACCACTTTGAAGATGCAAAATATTTTTATTGTGAAACAAACAAGAAATAAGACAAAAAAACTGAAAACTTCAGCGTGCATAACTATTCGCATACAGTGCATTCGGAAAGTATTTCTAAAATGCATTAAATTGTTTGTTTTTTCCCCTCATCAATCTACACACAACACTGCATTATGAGAAAGCAAAACAGGTTGTAAAAATGTCTACAAATGTATTACAAATAAAAAACGGAAATATCACATTTACATAAGTATTCAGACCCTTTACTCAGTACTTTGTTGAAGCACCTTCGGCAGTGATTACAGCCTCAAGTCTTCTTGGGTATGAGCGCTACAAGCTTGGCACACCTGTATTTGGGGAGTTTCTCCATCCCATTTATTTTGGAAAAACTCCCCAGTCTTTGCCAATGTCAAACATACCCATATCATGTTGCAGCCACCACCTTGAAGATAAGGAGGCAGTTACATAGTGGTGTGTTGTGTTGGATTTGCTCCAAACATAAGGCTTTGTATTTAGTATGACTTTAGTGCCTTGTTGCATACAGGATGCATGTTTTGGAATATTCTGCATATTTTTATTATTCTTTTCACTCTGTCATTTAGGTCATTATTAGTGTTCTAAGACTGGGAGATTAATTCACCTTTCAACAGGACAATAACCTACAACACAAGGCCAAATCTACACTGGAGTTGCTTACCAAGAAGACAGTGAATGTTCCTGAGTGGCCAAGTTACAGTTTTGACTTAAATCTATTGAAATTGCTCTCTAGCCATGATCCCCAACATCCTGACAGAACTTGAAGAATTTTGAAAAGAATAATGGGCAAATATTGCACAATCCAGGTGTGCAAAGCTCTTACAGACTTACCCAAGAAGACTCACAGCTGTAATCGATGCCAAACGTGTTTCTAGCATGCATTGACTCAGGGAGTTGAATACTTACGCAACAACTATATTTTAGTTATTTCATTTTAATTCATCTTAAAAGTGTTTTAGAAATTTTTCATCCACTTTGACATTAGAGAGTATTGTTGTAGACTGTTGACAAAAAAATGACAATCAAATCCATTTTAATCCCACTTTGTAACACAATAAAATGTGAAGAAAGCCAAGGGGTCTGAATACTTTTACAAGGCACTGTATCTCTATAGTGTCTACTCACTCTGGACTTCTCCTCCAATCGTGTCATCATGACTATAGTGTGAGCTCTCTGCTCCCACACCATCCTCCAGAAGTCACTGAGGGTTTCAGGAAGCGGGCCCTGAGTAGCGATGTAGGCGTTCTGCTTCCTGTAGCCGTCTATATAGTTGGCGTTGACGTAGTCGTTACCAGGAACAGCTAAGGGAGAGAAGAATGAGAAGGTATGAGATACAGTTAATGTAAGTTTTTTTCATGATATAGTTTGGTAATTCAATAACTGCATGAATCTAAGTGTGTGGAGACTCCACCATAGAGATAAATACATTTGACATCAATAATTTACAGAGCAACTGAACACCTCAATCCTGAATAATGGCTGTAATAGGTAAAATAGCTGAAGGCCTCTGACCGTCGACAGATGTCAGGACAACTCTGGAGTGGTCATAGCTAGTGACGTTAGCATAGCGGTTCTTTGGTTTGTTGACCTCCATGTTGGAATTCTCCCAGGTAAACTGCTGGGCAGGATCTATGGACTGATGGAGATAAGAGAGAGAGGAGAGAGAGTAGGAGAGTGGTTAAGAGTGTTGTAGCCAGTAACCGAAAGGTCGCTGGTTCTAATCCCTGAGCCGACTAGGTGAAAAAATCTGTCGATGTGCCCTTGACCAAGGCACTTAACCCTAATTGCTCCTGTAAGTCGCTCTGGATAAGAGTGTCTGCTAAATGACTAAACATGTAAATGTAAATGAGAAAAGGGAGGGAGAGAGAGAGAGAAAATGAGAGAGATTAAAGAAAGATCGAGATAGACAGATGGAGATTGAGATGGACAGAGCGAGAAAGTGAAAAAAGACAGGGAAAGAGTTAAATCCTCAGGCTATCACAGAGGGTAGGTAATACATCACCAGTCATTGCATTCCAACAGGGGGTTAAATAAAGGCTTCACAGGCAGTCAGGGTACAGGCTCCCAGCCTCTTCTCTTCCACTCCCCTGAGGGCGGCCATATTGAATTACTACCACTGCTAACTTCACAGTAATCAGCTAAAGGTTGCCATCTTACTTCTCTACCCCCTCTCTCTTTGTTGTCTCCATCTTCTCTCTCCTCCACCCCCAACCTCTCTCTCTCCTCCATCCCCACACCCTCTCTCTCTCCCCTCCCTCTCCTTTGCCTTCTCTCTTCATTCCCCCTTCTACCTCTCTCTCTCCTCTCTCTCTCTCTGTCTTATCTCCCTTGTTCTCTCGCTCTCTCTCTCTGTCTTGCGTCATGCAGCTCGTCGTGGCTGAGGGCTGAAGCGACGACACCAAATATGCGTCCCTATGGGCCCTGGTCAAAGGTAGAGCATTATATAGGGAATAGGATGCCACTTGGGACGCAAACCAGGTCTTGGATTTGTATTGATCTTTGGGTGATACAGCAACAGCCTCTTTCCCCCCACTGCTTGATAATGTCAGAGTAGGACCAACACTCTGCTCTTTGTACCGCATTAGTCCATTAGGCTGCCTGTGTCTGCGTGTGTATGGTCTTTATTACCATAAAAATCTCCTGCAATAGAATCTCCACATTAACTTCCTCCTCCACAGTAAACAAAGCTAAACTGTTACAGAGGCATAAACAACCCTGTAGTGGGACATCATTTATATGATGTCCCACTACAGCCACCACATCATCAATTTGTCTGCCTGCCTGTTCGTGAAGAAACATTTATTTTGCAGTTAAAAAATGTCACAGGCGTTCTCCAGTTTTGAGAAAACAGCAAAGAGCGGGCATGCTAGACTGACGGTCTCTGGCAAACACTCAGGTAGAGTCGTGGGGGGAGAAGAGGAGAGAAAGCAAAGCGCCAAGCTGGCACATCTCTCTCGGACATGCCGGAGAGGAGAGTGTTCAATGCAGATAATGATAGAGCTATGAGAGCAGGCTAGACGGCAGCAGATCACTTCCACAGGGCGAAAACAGCCTGTGATTGACAAACTATGCTCATTATAGCAAGAGTACCATATCCTGGATGACACAAGCACCAGCCTGCCAACAATCCCTAAACTCCTAGGGTACTCTACCTGGGAATTAGCCAGCCCAGAACTACAGATAGAGTATACTGAGCAAACTCTGAAATGTAGAATTCTAACACACATCATGTTGGCACCAAGAGAGTTCCATCCCATTACACAACAAATAAAAACTAGAATGTTATTTTTGAATGTTCGAAGGATAGTTGGCCCACAGACAACTAACCTCCTGCTCTTCCTATAGGCTTTCCTTTCTGAAAATATGCCACTTTAAATGCAAATGTCTAAATCTCCTATTTTTCTTTAGGAGGTAAAATAGGAGATAATTCCTCCATCTTACCTCGTACTCCTGTGAGAAGCGCAGGCCGTCATTGGCCTTGAGTCTCTCTATGTGGTCCGCCAGGTCACACACAGTAATGGAAGGGTGCTCCCTCATTCCTGATGAAAGAGGAGAGGATAAGGACAAAAGTTAGAGAGAAAAAGTTAGACACTGCTGTGGGCAAATGGACACACACAGGTTGGCATTCACACAAACACCTACAGACATACTTGTTCGACCACAGGGATGGATGAGACTGCCAGTTCAACAATGCATGAAGAGGGGAGAGAGGAAGAGAGCGAGAGAGAGAGCGAGAGAGAGAGAGAGAGAGAGAGAGAGAGAGAGAGAGAGAGAGAGAGAGAGAGAGAGAGAGAGAGAGAGAGAGAGAGAGAGAAAAAAAAGGCTGGCTAGAGAGAGAGCTGAGAGCTGACACAGGTATGTGACGTCGTCATGCTGGGCGTGGCAGACACGTGGTCATGAGGCAGTGATGACATCACATTATGAGTGACGACTGAGCATGCTCCATGTGGAAGTAGACATCTCCCGGACCGCAAAACGCTACTGTATGATGGTGGCAGTGGTGCACAATATACACACACAGTAAGTCAAGTACACTTGTAGACTCTGATCAAAAGTAGTGCACTAAATAGAGAATAGGGTGTCATTTTGGACATAGCCCAAATCTCTATTGGTGGCAGCGGTGGGATCCAGCAGAAAACGGCCAGAACTCCCTTACTTGCCTCAAGTCTCAACACATCAGTCACACTGTCACTTCGACCGGTCGGTCACCAGCTAACTTACTTTGCTTTAAAGTCAATTTCCCACAATAGATGGCCTTAAAGTGGTGTCAGGATTAAATCCTATGGGGGGGGTGGACACACTAAAAAACACACCCACATGGCGCTCTAGGGCTGCGTCCCAGATGGCACCCTATTCCCTATATAGTGCACTACTTTTGACCAGGGCTTCGGCCATTTGGGACACAGACCTAGATTCCTCATCGCCGGTTATTGGATGATTTATGGCTAATCTACCGACACAAATTCCCCGCGCCTCTGAACTTGGCAAGGCTCCCTCCGCGCTTAAATGGATTTCTGCTAACTTGCCTCATGCGTACACATTCCCACTGTAAGCAGTGCATGTAGTCCTCCAAAGCTCCGAAGCCACAGAGAGATTCCGTAAAACCTCATAAAGTGCCTAACTTACACTGTTCCAAGTGCAATAGAAAATACACAGCATATCAAGTATATCGGTTCAAAGAAGATTACTTTATTGTCGACTAAAAATATATATTTTTACTATCACTAACACAGTTTAAGATGAATAGATACTGAATGTCAATTTTACATTTTACACATTGAAAAGATACATTCAATTAGCATGTACATTATAACTCTGTACTTTACCATGAGTGTCATTAAGGCTAAGCTAGAGTTGATTGAGCATGCCTGGGAGGTTAATGGGTCACTCTCTTGGATGGTTTCCTGCTACAAGATCATTATAGCAGCAACACTGAACTCTAATGGCTGACTCAACACTGAGGATGTGTCCCAAATGGTACCCTATTCCCTATGTAGTGCACTACTTTTGACCCGAAACCTATGTGACTATAAAGGGAAAAAGGGTGCCATTTGGAAAAAGCATGTGTGAGCAAGGAGGCCTACAAACCTGACTCAGCTACACCAGCTCTGTCAGGAGGAATGGGCCAAAATTCACCCAACTTATTGTGGGAAGCTTGTGAAGGCTACCCGAAACGCTTGACCCAAGTTAAACAATTTAAAGGCTATACTACCAAATACTAATTGAGTGTATGTAAACTTCTGACCCACTGGGAATGTGATGAAAGAAATAAAAGCTGAAATTAATCATTCTCTCTACAATTATTCTGACATTTCACATTCTTCAAATAAAGTGGTGATCCTAACTGACCTAAGACAGGGAATTTTTACTAGGATTAAATGTCAGGAATTGTGAGAAAACTGAGTTGAAATGTATTTGGCTAAGGTGTATGTAAACTTCCCACTTCAACTGTACGTGTTGGAGGTCTTCGTACGTGTATCTCAGTTGGACCCAGGCCTTCGTGGAAGGGGTCGATTGGGCCTTTTCTTTTGGATTGCCTTTTAGATGTAAGGCTCAGATTGTCCACAAGAGGTCACAATGTCCTTGTTCTTAGTTGTCTGTTTACTTTCACTCGTTCTGGAAGTGGTCTTCTGCGGACGCTAATCAGTCGTGTCGATGATCCCCTGTGGGGTGATGAGAGCAGTGTAGTAGACGATGGTTTGAAGAGAGCAACAGGATGGTCCCACTTAAATTCACCTTCTTAGTTACAGTACTTAGAACAGCTACTCAGCCATAACATTGATTGTTAGTGGAGGCAACTTTGTCAGTCTTCACCTCGTGTTGATTTTCAGGGTCAGGACCAATATGGACAAAAGCTGCAGCTTGAGGTTTGTCTAGTCTGATCTGATAATTCTTATCTCAATCTTTTATGCACTCTGGTAAAGAGGGGCATTTCCGTCATACTGACACGCTCTCTGAGCTCCCTCGGGCGTGGCTAGTTACGAGGCAAAAGTATTATCATCACTCTGATTTCGTTAGAAAGCTAAAATCACATTCCTATCTTCACGAAAACATTGTCTTCCTCCTTGATATTTTCTACCCAAGGTAAAGGATGTATACCTGATATACACAGTGTAAAAGCTCTTCAAGTCACAATATTTTCATTATAACGCCTTTATACAATTTTTAATGACATCACAAAATAGACATTAAGTTTCCATATTCCATTTCTCATCATTCCCAACATTTGGATGTTGAAATACACTGCTCAAAAAAATAAAGGGAACACTAAAATAACACATCCTAGATCTGAATGAATGAAATAATCTTATTAAATACTTTTTTCTTTACATAGTTGAATGTACTGACAACAAAATCACACAAAAATTATCAATGGAAATCAAATTTATCAACCCATGGAGGTCTGGATTTGGAGTCATCCTCAAAATTAAAGTGGAAAACCACACTACAGGCTGATCCAACTTTGATGTAATGTCCTTAAAACAAGTCAAAATGAGGCTCAGTAGTGTGTGAGGCCTCCACGTGCCTGTATGACCTCCCTACAACGCCTGGGCATGCTCCTGATGAGGTGGCGGATGGTCTCCTGAGGGATCTCCTCCCAGACCTGGACTAAAGCATCCGCCAACTCCTGGAAAGTCTGTGGTGCAACGTGGCGTTGGTGGATGGAGCGAGACATGATGTTCCAGATGTGCTCAATTGGATTCAGGTCTGGGGAACGTGCGGGGCCAGTCCATAGCATCAATGCCTTCCTCTTGCAGGAACTGCTGACACTCCAGCCACATGAGGTCTAGCATTGTCTTGCATTAGGAGGAACCCAGGGCCAACCGCACCAGCATCTGGTCTCACAAGGGGTCTGAGGATCTCATCTCGGTACCTAATGGCAGTCAGGCTACCTCTGGCGAGCACATGGAGGGCTCTGTGGCCCCCCAAAGAAATGCCACCCCACACCATGACTGACCCACCGCCAAACCGGTCATGCTGGAGGATGTTGCAGGCAGCAGAACGTTCTCCACGGCGTCTCCAGACTCTGTCACGTCTGTCACATGTGCTCAGTGTGAACCTGCTTTCATCTGTGAAGAGCACAGGGCGCCAGTGGCGAATTTGCCAATCTTGGTGTTCTCTGGTAAATGCCAAACGTCCTGCACGGTGTTGGGCTGTAAGCACAACCCCCACCTGTGGACGTCGGGCCCTCATACCACCCTCATGGAGTCTGTTTCTGACCTTTTGAGCAGACACATGCACATTTGTGGCCTGCTGGAGGTCATTTTGCAGGGCTCTGGCAGTGCTCCTCCTGCTCCTCCTTGCACAAAGGCAGAGGTAGTGGTCCTGCTGCGGGGTTGTTGCCCTCCTACGGCCTCCTCCACGTCTCCTGATGTACTGGCCTGTCTCCTGGTAGCGCCTCCATGTTCTGGACACTACACTGACAGACACAGCAAACCTTCTTGCCACAGCTCGCATTGATGTGCCATCCTGGATGAGCTGCACTACCTGAGCCACTTGTGTGGGTTGTAGACTCCGTCTCATGCTACCACTAGAGTGAGAGCACCGCCAGCATTCAAAAGTGACCAAAACATCAGCCAGGAAGCATAGGAACTGAGAAGTGGTCTGTGGTCACCACCTGCAGAACCATTTCTTTATTGGGGGTGTCTTGCTAATTGCCTATAATTTCCACCTGTTGTCTATTCCATTTGCACAACAGCATGTGAAATTTATTGTCAATCAGTGTTGCTTCCCTAAGTGGACAGTTTGATTTCACAGAAGTGTGATTGACTTGGAGTTACATTGTGTTATTTAAGTGTTCCTTTATTTTTTTTGAGCTTGTGTATATTGTCCCAATGTTCATTGTTCAAGTTTTTGGGTTGCAAAAGTATCTAAACAAAGGCATTCCTTTCACCATACTAGAATGCCAGAGATAGATTCTCCTGTCAAGACCGGCACAGCCCCCTGTGGGTAAAAGGGTCTGGTTGTTGTCGGCCATTTGCCAGCTGATGTGAGGCCTTTGATCCTCACCCAGGGATAGTCATGACACTCCCATATCTATTAGGTTAAATACCACAGTGTGCAATTAAGCAGCAATATTTGTGACCTGTTGTCACAAAGAAAAGGGCAAATAGTGCAGCACAAACACCATTGTAAATACAACCTGTGTATTTTCCCCTTTCGTACTTCAACTATTTGCACATTGTTACAACACTGTACATAGCCAATAATATAACATTTGAAATGTCTCTATTATTTTGGAAACTTTTGTGAGTGTGTAATGTTTGCTGTTCATTTCTGATTGTTTATTTACATTAATATATATATACACACAGTGGGGAGAAGTAAGTATTTGATACACTGCCGATTTTGCAGGTTTTCCTACTTACAAAGCATGTAGAGGTCTGTAATTTCTATCATAGTTACACTTCAACTGTGAGAGACGGAATCTAAAATCCAGAAAAACACATTGTATGATTTTTTAAGTAATTAATTTGCATTTTATTGCATGACATAAGTATTTGATCACCTACCAACCAGTAAGAATTCCCGGTCTCACAGACCTGTTAGTTTTTCTTTAAGAAGCCCTCTGTTCTCCACTCATTACCTGTATTAACTGCCTGTTTGAACTCGTTACGTACAAAAGACACCTGTCCACACACTCAATCAAACAGACTCCAACCTCTCCACAATGGCCAAGACCAGAGAGCTGTCCGAAAAGGACATCAGGGATAAAATTGTAGACCTGCACAAGGCTGGGATGGGCTACAGGACAATAGGCAAGCAGCTTGGTGAGAAGGCAACAACTGTTGGCGCAATTATTAGAAAATGGAAGAAGTTCAAGATGACGGTCAATCACCCTCGGTCTGGGGCTCCATGCAAGATCTCACCTCGTGGGGCATCAATGGTCAGGAGGAAGGTGAGGGGATCAGCCCAGAACTACATGGCAGGTCCTGGTCAATGACCTGAAGAGAGCTGGGACCACAGTCTCAAAGAAAACCATAGTAACACTACGCCGTCATGGATTAAAATCCTGCAGCGCACGCAAGGTCCCCCTGCTCAAGCCAGCGCATGTCCAGGCCCGTCTGAAGTTTGCCAATGACCATCTGGATGATCCAGAGGAGGAATGGGAGAAGCTCATGTGGTCTGATGAGACAGAAGATATAGCTTTTTTGGTCTAAACTCCACTCGCCATGTTTGGATAAAGAAGAAGGATGAGTACAACCCCAAGAACACCATCCCAACCGTGAAGCATGGAGGTGGAAACATCATTCTTTGGGGAAGCTTTTTCTGCAAAGGGGACAGGACGACTGCACGTATTGAGGGGGAGGATGGATGGGGCCATGTATTGCGAGATCTTGGCCAACAACCTCCTTCCCTCAGTAAGAGCATTGAAGATGGGGTCGTGGTTGGGTCTTCCAGCATGACAACGACCAAAACACACAGCCAGGGCAACTAAGGAGTGGCTCCGAAGAAGCATCTCAAGATCCTGGAGTGGCCTAGCCAGTCTCCAGACCTGAACCCAATAGAAAATATTTGGAGGGAGCTGAAAGTCTGTATTGCCCAGTGAAAGCCCCGAAACCTGAAGGATCTGGAGAAGGTCTGTATGGAGGAGTGGGCCAAAATCCCTGCTGCAGTGGTGCAAACCTGGTCAAGACCTACAGGAAACGTATGATCTCTGTAATTGCAAACAAAGGTTTCTGTACCAAATATTAAGTTCTGCTTTTCTGATGTATCAAATACTTATGTCATGCAACAAAATGCAAATTAATTACTTAAAAATCATACAATGTGATTTTCTGGATATTTTTTTATTTTTATTCCGTCTCTGACAGTTGAAGTGTACCGATGATAAAAATTACAGACCTCTACATGCTTTGTAAGTAGGAAAACCTGCAAAATCGGCAGTGTATCAAATACTTGTTCTCCCACTGTTTTATATATATATATATATATATATATATATATACTACCATTCAAAAGTTTGGGGTCACTTGGAAATGTCCTTGTTTTCGGAAGAAGAGCAATTTATTTGTCCATTAAAATAACAGCAAATTGATCAGAAATATAGTGTAGACATAGTTAATGTTGTAAATGGCTATTGTAGCTGTAAACAAGTGATTTTTAATGGAATATCTACATAGGCGTACAGAGGCCCATTATCAGCAACCATCAGTCCTGTGTTCCAATGGCACGTTGTGTTTGCTAATCCAAATGTATAATTTTAAAAGGCTAATTGATCATTAGAAACCCCTTTTGTAATTATGTTAGCACAGCTGAAAAACTGTTGTGCTAATTAAAGAAGTAATACAACTGGCCTTCTTGAGACTAGTTGAGTATCTGGAGCCTCAGCAATTGTTGGTTCGAGTACAGGCTCAAAATGGCCAGAAACAAATAACTTTCTTCCTGAAACTCGTCAGTCTATTCTTGTTCTGAGAAATGAGGCTATTCCATGCGAGAAATTGCCAAGAAATTGAATATCTCTTACAACGCTGTGTTCTACTCCCTTCACAGAACAGCGCAAACTGGCTCTAACCAGAATAGAAAGCGGAGTGGGAGGCCCGGTGCACAACTGAGCAAGAGGACAAATACAGAGAAACAGACGCTCACAGGTCCTCATCTGGCAGCTTCATTAAATAGTCCCCGCAAAACACCAGTCTCAACGTCAACAGTGAAGAGGCGACTCCGGGATGCTGACTTTCTAGGCAGAGTTGCAAAGAAAAAGCCATATTTCAGACTGGCCAAAAAAAAAGATAAGATTAAGGGAAAAGAACACAGACACTGGACAGAGGAAGATTGGAAAAAAGTGTTATGGACAGACAAATCGAAGTTTGAGGTGTTCGGATCACAAAGAAGAACATTTGGGAGACGCAGACCAAATGAAAAGATGCTGGAGGAGTGCTTGATGCCATCTGTCAAAGCATGGTGGAGGCAATGTGATGGTCTGGGGCTGCTTTGGTGGTGGTAGAAGTGGGGAGATTTGTACAGGGTAAAAGGATCTTGAAGAAGGAAGGCTATCACTCCATTTTGCAAAGCCATGCCATACCCTGTGGACGGCGCTTGATTGGAGCCAATTTCCTCCTACAACAGGACAATTTCGTCCTACAACAGGACCCAAAGCACAGCTCCAAGTGGCCATTACAGTCACCGGATCTCAACCCTATTGAGCTGTTGTGGGAGCAGCTTGACCGTAAGAAGTGCCCATCAAGCCAATCCAACTTGTGGGAGGTGCTTCAGGAAGCATGGGGTAAAATCTCTTCAGATTACTTCAACAAATTGAAAACTAGAATGCCAAAGGTCTGCAAGGCTGTAATTGCTGCAAATGGAGGATTATTTGACGAAAGCAAAGTTTGAAGGACACAAATATTATTTAAATGAAAAATCATTATTTCTAACCTTGTCAATGACTACATTTCCTATTCATTTTGCTATATTTCCTATTCAAACTCATTTCATGTATGTTTTCATGGAAAACAAGGACATTTCTAAGTGACCCCAAACATTTGAACGGTAGTGTATGTATATATATATATATATATATATATATATATATATATATATATATATATATATATATATATATATATATATATATATATATAGATATATACAGTGGGGAAAAAAAGTATTTAGTCAGCCACCAATTGTGCAAGTTCTCCCACTTAAAAAGATGAGAGAGGCCTGTAATTTCCATCATAGGTACACGTCAACTATGACAGACAAAATGAGAAAAATAAATCCAGAAAATCACATTGTAGGATTTTTATGAATTTATTTGCAAATTATGGTGGAAAATAAGTATTTGGTCAATAACAAAAATTTCTCAATACTTTGTTATATACCCTTTGTTGGCAATGACACAGGTCAAACGTTTTCTGTAAGTCTTCACAAGGTTTTCACACACTGTTGCTGGTATTTTGGCCCATTCCTCCATGCAGATCTCCTCTAGAGCAGTGATGTTTTGGGGGCTGTCGCTGGGCAACACAGACTTTCAACTCCCTCCAAAGATTTTCTATGGGGTTGAGATCTGGAGACTGGCTAGGCTACTCCAGGACCTTGAAATGCTTCTTACGAAGCCACTCCTTCGTTGCCGGGCGGTGTGTTTGGGATCATTGTCATGCTGAAAGACCCAGCCACGTTTCATCTTCAATGCCCTTGCTGATGGAAGGAGGTTTTCACTCAAAATCTCACGATACATGGCCCCATTCATTCTTTCCTTTAACGGATCAGTCGCTCTGGTCCCTTTGCAGAAAAAAACAGCCCCAAAGCATGATGTTTCCACCCCCATGCTTCACAGTAGGTATGGTGTTCTTTGGATGCAACTCAGCATTCTTTGTCCTCCAAACACGACGAGTTGAGTTTTTACCAAAAAGTTCTATTTTGGTTTCATCTGACCATATGACATTCTTCCAATCCTCTTCTGGATTATCCAAATGCCCTCTAGCAAACTTCAGACGGGCCTGGACATGTACTGGCTTAAGCAGGGGGACACGTCTGGCACTGCAGGATTTGAGTCCCTGGCGGCGTAGTGTGTTACTGATGGTAGGCTTTGTTACTTTGGTCCCAGCTCTCTGTAGGTCATTCACTAGGTCCCCCGTGTGGTTCTGGGATTTTGTTCACCGTTCTTGTGATCATTTTGACCCCCACGGGGTGAGATCTTGCGTGGAGCCCCAGATCGAGGGAGATTATCAGTGGTCTTGTATGTCTTCCTTTCCTAATAATTGCTCCCACAGTTGATTTCTTCAAACCAAGCTGCTTACCTATTGCAGATTCAGTCTTCCCAGCCTGGTGCAGGTCTACAATTTTGTTTCTGGTGTCCTTTGACAGCTCTTTGGTCTTGGCCATAGTGGAGTTTGGAGTGTGACTGTTTGAGGTTGTGGACAGGTGTCTTTTATACTGATAACAAGTTCAAACAGGTGCCATTAATACAGGTAACGAGTGGAGGGACAGAGGAGCCTCTTAAAGAAGAAGTTACAGGTCTGTGAGAGCCAGAAATCTTGCTTGTTTGTAGGTGACCAAATACTTATTTTCCACCATAATTTGCAAATAAATTCATAAAAAAATCCTACAATGTGATTTTCTGGATTTTTTTTCTCAGTTTGTCTGTCATGTAGTTGACGTGTACCTATGATGAAAATTACAGGCCTCTCATCTTTTTTTAAGTGGGAGAACTTGCACAATTGGTGGCTGACTAAATACTTTTTTTTCCCCCCACTGTATATATATATATATATATATATATATATATATATATATATATATATATATATATATATATATTTAACTTTATTTAACTAGGCAAGTCAATTAAGAACAAATTATGTTTAACAATGACGGCCCTACCAAGAGACAAAAGGCTTCCTGTGGGGATGGGGCGCTGATAAAATGTAAATGTAGGGCGCAACATACATTATGACAAGAGAGACACCACAACACTACATAAAGAGAGACCTAAGACAACAACACAGCATTGCAGCAACAGATGACAACACAGCATGGTAGCAACACAAGATGACAACAACACGGTAGCAACACAAAATGGCAGCAGCACAACATGGTAGCAGCACAAACATGGTACAAACATTGTTAGGCACAGACAACAGCACAAAGGGCAAAAAGGTAGAGACAACAATACATCACACGAAGCAGCCACAAGTGTCATTAAGAGTGTCCATGATTGAGTCTTTGAATGTAGAGATGGAGATAAACTGTCCAGTTGGAGTGTTTCTTGCAGCTCGTTCCAGTCGCTAGATGCAGCCGAACTGAAAAGAGGAGCGACCCAGAGATGTGTATGCTTTGGGGACCATTAACAGAATGTGACTGGCAGAACGGGTGTTGTATGTGGAGAATGAGGGTTGCAGTTGGTATTGTATGCAGAAAGGGGGAGTGAGAGCCTAAGAGGGTTTTATAAATAAGCTTCAACCAGTGGGTCTTGCGTCAGGTATAAAGAGATGGCCAGTTTACAGAAGAGTATAGAGTGCAGTGATGTGTCCTATAAGGACACGTGTGGCAAATCTGATGACTGAATGGTAAAGAACAGCTAGCTGCTCGAGGGGCACCCTTACCTGCCAATCTATCAATGACATCTCCGTAATCTCAGTATGGGTAGGATTTCTTTGGCAATGTAAACATATGTTTCCCATGCCAAAAAAGCCCTTTGAATTGAATTAAGAGAGCGAGAGAGTGAGAGCGAGAGAGAGAGAGAGAGATGGAGGGAAATAACAACCTACTCTACAGGTAAGTCTAGCCCTGTTGAATTCATGAGCTCAATGTGTGTGTGTGTGTGTGTGTGTGTGTGTGTGTGTGTGTGTGCTGTGCATGTGTGCCCTGTAAGACCCTCTGAGAGTGCAGCCAGGAGAACAGAGAGCGAGGGAGCAACAGCTGAATTGAGGGAGAGAAGAAGGGAGCGACAGAGGGTTGACATTTTCTCTCAGCTCCAAAGTGTGTGTGTGTGTGTTCCCTCTTTCTTCTATCACCTTGGCATCAAACATCACAAACCATTACCAGTGGCGGAATGAAGGAGAAGTCAAGCGGAAAGAGGAGAGGGGATGAATAGGGGCATAAGGGAGGAGGAGAGGGTGTGAGAGGGGGTTAAGAAGAGATTAAAGGAGAGAAAAATTGGAGGGGATGGGGAAGGAGAATAGGAGGAGAGGGGATGAGAGAATGGGAGGAGGAGAATGGAATGAAAGGAAGGAATAAGGAGAGGGAGAAGGAGAGGGGTCTGATGTGAGCCCTCGACAAACCCTTTTCTCCAATGGTGAAGGCGTACGTGATGCTAAATCCCAGAATGCAGTTGGGAATCTGATTGACCTACATCTCTGCAGCATAAGCGCCACCATTATCAAACGGCATGAGAGAGCTAAGCTTCACTTACAAATGCACGTGCACACACACATGCACTCACACACACCAGTCGTGCAAAGAGAATGCTTTTCCATCATTACGAGTTATTCCCTTTATAGTAGTGCACTATGTAGGGTATGGGGTGCCATTTGGGATGCATCCCTAGTCAGGTTTTGTTTTGCTACAAACTATTGCTATTGCACAGTGAGTCTTAGCATCGAGTATAATAAGTGTCTGTCTCTGCAGTGGTTTGTAGTTGATCAGTATTCTAGCCTGACGGATAAATTATACAGTACAGTAAATAATGCTGCAGGCTAAAATATCCTTCCATACAAATCTTATAATAAGACCTTGTGGAGAATATAATGGTTCTAACCTAGTGCTCTGTGTTTCTGTGGACAAACTAGTGCACTTGCCATTGAGGGGGCTGTGTGTGTTTGTGTGTGCAAGGTGTGTGTGTGTGTATGTAAAGTGTAGTTGTGTGAGTGCGTACATCTGTGTGTGTGTGTATGTGTGTGTGCAAGTGAGCGTGTGTGCGTGCGTTTGGTTTGTACGTTTGTGCGTGCGTATGTTTGTGCAGTAGCGTGTTTTGTTTGTACTTTTGTTTGTTCGTGTGTGTGTGTGTGTGTGTGTGTTAAGTGTGTGTCTGTACAGCACCTGGTGTCTGGTAGTTGGAGTCGTCTCATCTCCACAGGGTCAGAGGAGCTGCCCCAGCAATGTGTCCTTCACCCCTCCTGAGTGGTCAGTCTTTGGGGAGGGGAGACGCTTCGCCAGGGGGAGGCAGACAGGAAAGGGTTTAACCATGATCACAATTATAAACACACACTTACAAAGTGCAGCGTGCACACACACAACACACACATGCACTCACACACCAGTCGGGAAATGAGACTGTTTTCCATCATTACGAGTTAGGAGAGATTATCATCTATCTCTGGAATTAAATTATTGTGTTTGTGTGTGTGTGTGTGTGTGTGTGTGTGTGGGGTGTGTGAAGACTGTGTGATGTGGGCGTGTGCGTAGAGATATGAGAGAAGACCTATCCATCTCTGAATTAAACTCCACTCTGACTCATCGTGCATTGGCTGAGGTCTGTGTAGAAACATTTTGACAGCTGGAGTGAGTGTGTGTGTGTGTTGTTGCAGCAACTGTTTAGTGTGAACTTGTGTGAGTGTGTTTGTTTTTATGTGTGTGTTTTCATGTGTTCTTGCATATATTGTGTTTTTTGTGTACGTGTGTGTGTGTGTGCGTATGTGTGCTAGAGGTCTTTACAGGTCCAAAGGCTTTCCCACCCAACCCGATACGCGACAAACACATTAATTTTTAAACGGAGACCTGTTCCGAATGGACCCGAGGACAGTCAGACCCATTCGAAAAGGCCGTGGCCAAAACAGACCCAAAGAGACCCGTTCTTGGTTCGGATCCGAGAGTAGAAGAGAGAGAGAAAGAAACCCCGATCTGTAGCATATTTAAATGTTATAGCCTATTGTCATATTGGTTTTTATCTCCTAAATAAATGTCTCTTTGCTCATTTGAGCTGTTCTTCCCATAATATGGACTTGGTCTTTTTACCAAATAGGGCTTCTTCTGTACCCCCCTACCTTGTCACAACACAAATGATTGGCTCAAATGCATTAAGAAGGAAATAAACTCCACAAATTAACTTTTAACTTGGCACACCTGTTAATTGAAATGCATTCCAGGTGACTACTTCATGCAGCTGGTTGAGAGTAGAAAATAGTAAGAAATAAAGAAAAACCCTTGAATGAGTAGGTATTCTAAAACTGTTGACCGGTAATGTAAATCAGGGATTTCCTCATCGTCTGATTCATTTTCAAAGTCAGAGAGAGTCATCATGGCAAGATCGTCCTCCAGAAAGTAGTCCATCACAATTTTTCCTCTGACCTTTGTTGATAGCACCTATATTCAGGGGCAATGTTATTGAGCGCAGTAGAACATATTTGCAGTTCTCCATGTTAACACATTATATCTTCAAAAAACTGCAGTAGAAAAGGAGTATCTACGCATAATGAGCAGCTCATTTTGTAGACACAAGATTCTACACCGCAGATCAATCTGAAACCCCATCTCTCAGCACAGTCCAGCCCACTCCATTATCTCAGCCAATCATGGCTAGCGGGAAGGTTTCTGTCTATTTCTGTGTCTAAACCGACTAGGCTCGTAATTTAACAACTTTATACCGTATTTACAGATGGCAGTACATGTTTGTTATTAAGGCACATGAAAGTTCAAAAGTTCCAGAAGGCATGTCTGCCAAAAAACGCATTTTGATATGGCTCTCCTGTGAAGTCGTGACTTGCGACATACGCCTAGTTTCCTGAAACGGGTCACATTTAAAGAACGAGTTTAAGCCTTCACAAAAGTTATTTTAACACAAGAACGCTGGGTCGAGTGGACAACCCTTCTGACTGCAACATTCTAACAGTGTAATTAATATATTTCATATATGCTATCGTAAAAATAATAATCTGGTTGTATTTATGAAGGCCTTGGGTAACATTAGAATACAATTTTAATTGTATTTCAAATAACACAATAGCATTCATTAGTTTATGTTACTGTAGGCTATACTACTTTTAAAAAAAAAGTTTTCAATCAATTTTATTTGTGGAGTGCCTTTATTACAACTATGGAACAAAAATAATATCTGTTAGAACCCGGTAACAGCTTATTTTTAAAACGAATCCCCAAAAAATAAAAGAAATACCCCAACCACCAAGACGGCATGGTCAAAAGACGTACAGTGGGGGAAAAAGTGATTTAGTCAGCCACCAAATTGTGCAAGTTCTCCCACTTAAAAAAGATGAGAGAGGCCTGTAATTTTCATCATAGGTACACGCTTCAACAGACAGATAAAATGAGAATTTTTTTCTCCATAAAATCACATTATAGGATTTTTTAATGAATTTATTTGCAAATTATGGTGGAAAATAAGTATTTGGTCAATAACAAAAGTTGCTCAATACTTTGATATATACCCTTTGTTTGCAATGACACAGGTCAAACGTTTTCTGTAAGTCTTCCAAGGTTTTCACACACTGTTGCTGGTAAGTTTTGGCCCATTCCTCCATGCAGATCTCCCCTAGAGCAGTGATGTTTTGGGGGCTGTCGCTGGGCAACACAGACTTTCAACTCCCTCCAAAGATTTTCTATGGGGTTGAGATCACGGAGACTGGCTAAGCCACTACCCAGAACCTTGAAATGCTTTTACGAAGCCACTCCTTCGTTGCCGGGCGGTGTGTTTGGGATCATTGTCATGCTGAAAGACCTAACCACGTTTCATCTTCAATGCCCAGTTGCTGATGGAAGGGAGGTTTTCACTCAAAATCTCACGATACATGGCCCCATTCATTCTTTCCTTTACACGGATCAGTCGTCCTGGTCCTTTGCAGAAAACAGCCCAAAAGCATGATGTTTCCACCCCCCATGCTTCACAGTAGGTATGGTGTTCTTTGGATGCAACTCAGCATTCTTTGTCCTCCAAAGACGACTGAGGTTGAGTTTTTACCAAAAAGTTCTATTTTGGTTTCATCTGACCATATGACATTCTCCCCAATCCTCTTCTGATCATCCAAATGCACTCTAGCAAACTTCAGACGGGCCTGGACATGTACTGGCTTAAGCAGGGGGACACGTCTTGCACTGCAGGATTTGAGTCCCTGGCGGCGTGGTGTTACTGATGGTAGGCTTTGTTACTTTGGTCCCCCAGCTCTCTGCAGGTCATTCACTAGGATCCCCCCCCGTGTGGTTCTGGGATTTTGCTCACCGTTCTTGTGATCATTTGTGACCCCACGGGGTGAGATCTTGCGTGGACCCCAGATCGAGGGAGATTATCCCAGTGGTCTTGCATGTCTTCCATTTTCCCTAATAATTGTCTCCCACAGTTGATTTCTTCAAACCAAGCTGCTCACCTATTGCAGATTCAGTCTTCCCAGCCTGGTGCAGGTCTACAATTTTGTTTCTGGTGTCCTTTGACAGCTCTTTTGGTCTTGGCCATAGTGGAGTTTGGAGTGTGACTGTTTGAGGTTGTGGACAGGTGTCTTTTATACTGATAACAAGTTGCAAACAGGTGCCATTAATACAGGTAACGAGTGGAGGACAGAGGAGCCTCTTAAAGGAAGAAGTTACAGGTCTGTGAGAGCCAGAAATCTTGCTTGTTTGTTATTGACCAAATACTTATTTTCCACCATAATTTGCAAATAAATTCCAGATTTTCTGGAATTTTCTTTCTCAATTTGTCTGTCATAGTTGACGTGTACCTATGATGAAAATTACAGGCCTCTCATCTTTTTTAAGTGGGAGAACTTGCAAATTGGTTGGCTGACTAAATACTTTTTTCCCCACTGTACAGTAAAATAATGAAAACATCAGTAGCCTAAACATCATTATAAGCCCCTAGTGGCTTTAATAAATAGTGAAACTTCGGCACAAAAGCAATAATGGCATTATAATAAATATAAGTGATAGGACAACAGTCAAAAACAGTACATTATTCTGGATCTCGCGATACATGGTCCCATCCATCCTCCCCTCAATACGGTGCAGTCGTCCTGTCCCCTTTGCAGAAAAGCATCCCCAAAGAATGATGTTTCCACCTCCATGCTTCACGGTTGGGATGGTGTTCTTGGGGTTGTACTCATCCTTCTTCTTCCTCCAAACACGGCGAGTGGAGTAAGACCAAAAGCTCTATTTTTGTCTCATCAGACCACATGACCTTCTCCCATTCCTCCTCTGGATCATCCAGATGGTCATTGGCAAAAATTCAGACGGGCCTGGACATGCGCTGGCTTGAGCAGGGGGACCATGCGTCGCTGCAGGATTTTAATCCATGACGGCGTAGTGTGTTACTAATGGTTTGAGACTGTGGTCCCAGTTCTCTTCAGTTCATTGACCAGGTCCCGTGTAATTCTGGGCTGATCCTTCACCTTCCTCATGATCATTGATGCCCCACAAGGTGAGATCTTCGCAGGAGCTGACCGAGGAGTGATTGAACGTCATCTTGAACTTCTTCCATTTTTCTAATAAAATTGCGCCAACAGTTGTTGCCTTCTCACCAAGCTGCTTGCACTATTGTCCTGTTGCCCATCCCAGCCTTGTGCAGGTCTACAATTGTATCCCTGATGTCCTAACACAGCTCTCTGGTCTTGGCCATTGTGGGGAGGTTGGAGTCTGTTTGATTGAGTGTGTGGACAGGTGTCTTATACAGGTAACAGTTCAAACAGGTGCAGTTAATACAGATAATGAGTGGAGAACAGGAGGGCTTCTAAAGAAAACTAACAGGTCTGTGAGCCGGAATTCTTACTGGTTGGTAGGTGATCAAAAACTTATGTCATGCAATAAAATGCAAATTAATTACTTAAAATCATAAAATGTGATTTTCTGGATTTTTTCTTAGATTCCCGTCTCTCAGCAGTTGAAGTGTACCTATGATAAAAAATTACAGACCTCTACATGCTTTGTAAGTAGGAAAACCTGCAAAATCGGCAGTGTATCAAATACTTGTTCTCCCCACTGTACCTGTGTTTACTGTTTGTCTGTTGCCAGTTCGTCTTGTCTCGCCAAGCCAGCGTTTTTCCCGTATTCCTGTTTTCTCTCTCTAGTCACTGTTTTCTAGTTTTCCCGGATTTGACCATTCTGCCTGCCCTGATCCTGAGCCTGCGGCCGTTTCTCTGTACCTTTCGTTCTCTGCTCTGGATTACTGACCTCTGCCTGCCCTTGACCTGTTGCTTGCCTGACCCTGTTGTTGTAATAAACTTCTGGTACTTCAAACTGTCTGCATCTGGGTCTTATCCTGAGGTCTGATAGTTATCCCTTGTCCTAACAGTTGACACAATTTTCGTAACTTTCACTTGCTTGAAACACTTTGACATACCTTTATTTGGTTGTAGCGCGTAATAGTCTCAGGTTTTCTCTTTATTGTGTTCCCGTTGTCTTGTCATTCATCAGCACCGTTGTGTTCTTGTGGAGTACAACGGCTGTGCAGGTGCCTTATTTTGTGCAGAGGTAGGGAGCTCCCGTCTCACTTTGTTCATGGTGCCGGCCAGACTTGTTTTCCTTGCAAGCAACTTCTTCGCCAATTACAGCGAAGTGAAGAAATTGTCCATGGTGACATTTCTCCCCTTAACAACGTAAGGTTCTCCACACTCGCTCATCTGCTGCTCGATGTGGATATTTTCCCAGATATTGAAAGTGTCACGGCTCCTCCCGTTGCTACCCTCCGGCGCTCTGATTCGCCGGTCTACTGAGCCACCGGTCTGGCGCACCCCCTAGGCAACACCGGGAATGGAAACCCAACACACCCTAATCACCTCCAGCGCACCTGCACCTCATCATCTCACTCACCATCCCTATATAGCCCTGGACTGTTCAGCGTTGTGTTGTGTGTGATTGTTAGTGTCTTGTCGTGTACTCGCTTCTTTGTTGTTCCCTTGCTCAGTGTTAAGTAAACCTTTACATTGTTGATTCCTCCATCTGCCTCCTGCCTCTTCGTACCTCAGTACTCGTCACAGAAAGCCGTTCAGCATGTAAAATTATGTATGCTCACAATTGTGATTAAATAATTATGCATCATTCGCTTCCCTTCACTCATCAACTCACCCATTCTCCTCCTTTCTACCCATCATACTTTACTTCATTTATTTCATCTGCTGTTATATGTGTGAAATTAGTTTCGGTATGAATTATGTTTAGTTTCGAGGCAATTATCGGGGTGATTATCAGCTGGGCACTGCACTTTCAACTGTCGGAAGAAGGAGCAGAGCAGGTCGTACTGTTTGGGAGAAGGAGGTGCAACGGGGGAAAACCATAAAAAAATGACATGCCCTCCTAAAACTGCTTCTAAATCAAATCAAATCTAATTTGATTGATCGTGTACACATACAATGCATTCAGTAAGTATTCCGACCCCTTGTTTTTCCCCCCTCATCAATCAACACACAATACCCCAGACTGTGCATCTGTAGAAATAACAGACCATGACAGGAGCCATGAACAGCGCGACCATGTCTATCGGCTTCATGTTGTTTCTTAACTCCAATTCTGTTTGTGATATTACGATTCTAACACCGACAGTTTGTTATATACTGTAGACTTATTTAGGAAAAGTCAAGGACGGAGGGGGGCATGACTTAAAAAATGGCAGAGTAATAAAAAAAGAACATTCATGAGCAGTCAGAATGACTGCTTTAGTGATTGTAGTTGTCACGACTTCCTCCGAGGCTGCCTCCCCTCCTTGTTCGGGCAGGTTTCGGCGTTCGGCGTCACCGGCTTACTAGCTACTGCCGATCCATTTATCATCTTCAATCACACAAACCTGGTCCTTATTCCCTCATTAGTCATTGCGTAAGTGTTCCCTCTGCTTCCTTGTCTGTGTGGGTGATTGTTTATTGTGGAGGTTAGTGAAGCTCGGTGGAGCTCGTGTATTTTGTATCGACGGTAGTATTTCCCGTGTGCCTTGTATTTTCCAGTGCGTCTGTTTTGTGCCCTGGAGTGTGTTTGACGCATTTGTACGTAAAACTGTATTTTGCGGATTAAAGCCTGTTATTCTGTGATTTACCCTTCTGCGCCTGACTCCTTCAACACCTGTCACGAGTTGCTAAGCCAGAACCCAGAAGCAGACCAGGACAAGGTAAGTTGAAACGAAGGTGAGTGTTTATTTACAAATTCAAGAGTGATGCTGAATAATCCAGGGAACAGAGCGGGCGGCGTTGATTAGTTGTTGGGGGTGCAGTGGTTGGATCCCATCCTGTCGGGCAGCCGCCGACCACCAGGCAGAGGTTGGATAGAAGGTTCCGGGACGGGTGACTGCAGATGGAACAAAACGGGGTAGTAGGCAACAAACCAACAAGGTGCAAAACAACAAAACTAACGCTAGGCTCTAAGACTGATACTCTGGTAAACCTACTGTTCATGGCTACGATCCGGCAGGGGAATGGATGTTAGGCCAGAGCCTAAGAAGGGTGATGATCAGGACCAGGTGTGCAGATTGCTGATGGGATGCAGGTGCGGAAATCAAGAGAGCTTCCCCGAGCGTCTCGAACCTCGGGAAACTGGAGATCACGAACAGAAAAACTAGTCCACAGACAGGACCCGACTCCAGACTGCCGGGATCGTTACAGTACCCCCTCCGGACGAACGCCACCGGCGGACTCCCCGGAGCGCCAGGATGGAGGCGGTAGAAGTCAGGATGAGGTCAGCATCTAGGATCTGTCGCCGCGGAATCCAACTCCTCTCTTCAGGACCATACCCCTCCCAGTCCACGAGAACGGAAACCCGGGCCGCTGCTGGAATCCATGATGCGTCGCGCTGTGGGCAGGACCACCTCCGATCATCCGAGGAGGAGGAGGAGGAGGCGGAGGAGGCAACAGAGGACTGAGGGGAAAAACAGGCTTGAGGCAGGAGACATGAAAGGTGGGATGGACTCTGGAGCGTCTCGGTAGTTTGAGTCGAACTGCCACTGGATTGATCACCCCACCACAAACGGACCAATGAACTTGGTAACAACTTCCTAGACTCAGTCCGTAACGGAAGATCCCGTGTGGCCAACCAGACCCTATCTCCCGGATGGTATAGGTGGGAGCGGGGATCCGGCGACGATTCGCCTGGAGCCGATACCGGTCCGAAACTCCAAGGAGTGCCCTGGCCCGATGAGTCCGGTGGCAACGACGAATATGGGCCTGAACAGAAGGCACGAGAGCTCTTCTCCTGAGAAGGGAACAGGGAGGTTGGTAGCCATACAGGCACTGGAAGGGAGACATCCCAGTGGCAGATGTAGGGGAGAGTATTGTGGGCATACTCAACCCAAGGCAACTGAGAGACCCAGGAGGTGGGGTTGGAAGAGACCAGGCAGCGTAGCGTGGATTCCATCTTCTGGTTGGCTCTCTCCGCCTGACCATTGGATTGGGGGTGAAAACCAGATGTGAGACTGACTGTAGCTCCAATGGCCAAACAGAAGGACTTCCAGACAGCAGAGGTAAACCTGAGGGCCACGGTCGGAAACGATATCACTGGGCAAACCGTGGACCCTGGAAAACCTCCCTAACCAGGATCTCGGACGTCTCGAGGCAGAGGGGGAAGCTTGGCATTGGCACAAAGTGGCGCGAACTTGCTGAATCTGTCCACGATAGTCAGAACGACCGTGTTCCTCGGAAGCGGGCAACCCAGTGACGAAGTCCAGGGGCAGATGCGACCATGGTCGCGGGGGAATAGGAAGGGGGTGAAGTAGTCCAGAGCTGGGCCGATTGGTACTCTTATTCTGCGTCACACACTGGACAGGCAGCAACAAAACCCCGAGTATCCTCGGCCATGGCAGGCCACCAAAACGTCTGCGAAGAAACGCCATTGTCGAGCCACGCCAGGGGTGACAAGCCATCTTGCTGGCGTGGGACCATTTGAGGACAGCAGGACGAACCGACTCAGGCACAAACAACCGACCGGGTGGACCGTTACCGGGACCGGGCTGAGTCGAAAGGGCCGCCAGCACCTCCTCCTCAATCTTCCACATAACTGCTCCCACGACGCAGTTCCGGGGGAGAATTGTCTCGGTCTTGGACCCACTCTCCTCCGTCTTGGAGAACATCCAGGACAAAGGCGTCCGCCTTGCCGTTCTTAGATCCAGGTCGGAACGTCAGGGAAAACTTGAATCGTCCGGAAAACAACGCCCACCTGGGCCTGACGGGAGTTGAGACGTTTAGCGATTGCACGTAAGCAAGATTCTTGTGGTCAGTCCAGACAATAAACGGTTGCTCCGCCTCCAACCAGTGGGCGCCACTCCTCCAAGGCAAGTTTCACCGCGAGAAGCTCCCGGTTACCCACATCGTAATTCCTCTCCGAGGCGAAAGGCGACGTAGAGTAGTAGCGGAGGGATGGAGTTTACTGTCCGTGGAGCATCGCTGCGACAGGATGGCGCCAACTCCCACATCAGACCCAGCGCCCACTTCATCGACGTAACTGACGGGCCGTGTCCGGTTGAGAGAGAATCGGTGCGTTGGTGAATCGCCTCTTCAAATCCAGAAACGCTCGATCCGCCTCCGATTCCACCGAAGGTCCTGATACTGGAAGTCAAGCGCAGTTAACGGAGCGGCCACACGGCTGTAATCCCGGATGAATCTGCGGTAGAAATTCGCAAAACCCCAAAAATCTCTGGAGCTGTAATCTCGATCGGCTGGGCCCATTCCAGAACCGCTCTCTAACCTTCTCCTGGTCCATCCTAATCTCTCCCTGGAGATGATGTACCCGAGAAAGGATGTCGGGTGGGCGTGAAACTCGCACCTCTCGGCCTTCACGAACAGGCGATTCTCCAACAATCGCTGCAGAACCTGCCGGACATGCTGGACGTGGTCGGAAGGTTCTTCGAGAAGATCAGAATGTCATCCAGGTAAACAAACACAAAGAGACCGATCATATCTCTCAGGACGTCGTTCACCATACTTCTGGAATACCGTGAGCATTGGTCAGTCCAAACGGCATCAGCCTGATACTCGAAGTGACCCATCGGGTGTATTGAAACCCGTCAACCACTCGTCCCCCTCTCTGATCCGGACATGTGATACGATTGCGTAGGTCTAGCTTGGTGAACACCGTAGCACCCTGTAAGGAGTCGAAGGCAGAACTCATCAAGGGCAGGGGATACTTGTTCTTGACCGTGATGTCATTCAACCCAGATAATCAATACACGGTCGAAGAGAGCCATCCTTCTACCTCCCACAAAGAAGAATCCTGCCCCAGGGTTGACGTGACGGGACGAACGAGACCAGCAGCTAGGACTCCTTGATGTAGGGTCTCCAAAGCCTCACGTTCAGGTCGGGAGATACTGTATAACCTTCCCTTGGGGTAGATAGCCAGGGAACAGGTTGATGGCACAATCATATGGTCGGGTGGGGAGGAGTGACAGAGCCTTCTGCTTACTGAAAACTTCCCCCAAATCGGCTGATATGTCTCGGGAACCAGGGACAAATCTGGGGGTTTAGCCTCAATCACCTGACTGGGAACCGAATGGGGCAGGCAGTCTTGAGACAGTTAGCATGACAATCAAGGGCTCCAACTCGTTCTTGCCCGTCACCCAATCGAACGTGGATTGTGTTCTTCAGCCAGGGGTATCCAGGACCAGAGGAACATGGGAAGACGGCAGAATGAAGAATGAAATCATCTCAGAATGATTCCCGACAACAGCATCTTAACCGTTCGAGTCCTCATCGTGATACGTGCGACTACCGCCGCTCAGAGGTGGTCGTTAATGGCTTCCGGCAATTGCTCCTGGAAAGCCCCAGCTGTTCCACCAACTTCGGCATCAAGAAAGCTTTCCATCGGCACCTGAATCGATAAAGCGTTAATCGCTAAGCTCTGATTCCTGTTCATAAGGGTAGCCGGAAACGGGGTCTGACAGAGGTATTGAGAGAGTCGAAACTGGCTCGCTAAAAGTCCTCCCAACTTTAGCGAGCCGCGAGTTTGATCGACCGACTGGAACCTGAGAAGCTGATCGGTTGGACGGAACCCATTGCTTCTCCTCCTTCGCGTCTCGGACTCGACATCCACCCGAATAGACAAGGCTACCAAGCTGTCCAGGTCACTAGGCTCCGGATAGGAGATCAACTCATCCCTGAGCTGCTCGACAGACCCTGGTAAAAGGCCGCTTGCAGAGCCTCCTCATTCCACCCACTCTCCACAGCCAACGTCTTGAACTCGATCACGTGTCGTCACGCTACGCGAGTTCCTTGGCGAAGCGAAAACAGGCGCCTAGCTGCGTCCCTCCCCCTCGGACGGAATGGTCGAAGAGCTTCCTCATCTCGGCCGTGAACCCCTGGTATGAAGCCATGCAGGGATCCTGTCGTTCCCAAACGGCTGAAGCCCACTCCAGCGCCGACCACGCAGCAACTCAATCACAAAGGCTATCCTAGCCTTGTCTGTGGCATAAGAGTAGGGCTGTAGATCGAACACTAATCCACACTGCATAAGGAAGGAACGGCATCTTCCCAGCTCCCCCCATATTTATCCGGCGGCCGGAACCTTGGGCTCACGGAAGGACACAGCTTCAGAAGCGGCAGGCGAGATGGGTGAAACCGTAGTGGATCCTCCACCGACACTTGGTTGGTTCTGGACCTCGTCAGACCGGTAGAAAGGTTCTGAACTGACAACGCGATCTCCTGTAGTACCGTGCTATGATGGCCCAACATCTTCTCCTGCTGGGTAATGGCATGGCGGAACAGAGTCCAGGTCCGCTGGGTTCATTACTGGCCGGATCGTTCTGTCACGAAGTGCTAAGCCAGAACCCAGAAGCAGACCAGGACAAGGTAAGTTGAAACGAAGGTGAGTAAGTTTATTTACAAATTCAAGAGTGATGCTGAATAATCCAGGGAACAGAGCGGGCGGCGTTGATTAGTTTTTGGGGGTGCAGTGAGTTGATCCCATCCTGGTCGGCAGCCGCCGACCACCAGGCAGAGGTTGGATGAAGGTTCCGGACGGTGACTGCAGATGGAACAAAACGGGGTAAGTAGGCAACAAACCAACAAGGTGCAAAAACAACAAAACTAACGCTAGGCTCTAAGACTGATACTCTGAGTAAACCTACTGTTCATGGCTAACGATCCGGCAGGGAATGGATGTTAGGCCAGAGCCTAAGAAGGGTGATGATCAGGACCAGGTGTGCAGATTGCTGATGGGATGCAGGTGCGAAATCAAGAGAGCTCCCGGAGCGTTCCCGAACCCTCGGGAAACTGGAGATCGACCGAACAGAAAACTAGTCCACAGACAGGACCCGACTCAGACTGCCGGGATCAGTTACAACACCACCTCATCACAGTAGTGTTAACAGGCTAGGCCTTTATTGCAGTAATTACCAACAAAAGTGAGTAACTACCGAACAAATTAATTTATTTTACAACCTACTTTTAACCTATTTTCAACTAAATACGGAGTACAACAAGAAAAGACAGTTCGAACACAGAACTGGTTGTCACGCCCTGGCTCTGGGGACTCTTGAAAGTTGAGCCAGGGTGTGTAGTGTCTATGTTGTTTGTTCTATGTTCATGTTCTAGTTCATGTGTTTCTATGTTGGCCGGGGTGGTTCCCAATCAGAGGCAGCTGTTGCTTGTTGTCTCTGATTGGGAACCATACTTAGGCAGCCTGTTGGCACCTGTTATTTGTGGGATCTTGTTCCGTGTAAGGTTTGTTTTGGTGTTTAACCGTGGACTTCACGATATCGTTTTGGTTTGTTGTGTTGTTCGTGTGTACTAGTAAATAAAGAATGTACGCATATCACACTGCGCCTTGGCCTGCCTCTTACGACGATCGTGACACCGGTTCAGATTCTTAAATAGGCCTACAATAATAATAATGATAATACAAAGTATAATATATATTTTAAAAAATACATTCAACTTAGAAAATTGCATCAAACCTGTGTGTGTGTGTGTGTGTGTGCGTGTGTGTCTGTGTGTGTGTACAGTGAGAATGGCATGCATCTACAGGTTCTACCTGGCCGCAGCAACTGTTATCTGACGCTACAGAGCTTAGGCTAATACTAGCTAATGTTAGCAGGTGACCCCCAAACGTAGACTTAATTTTAAGAGCTTGAAAATAAATCATAAGGAATAAGGTTTTTAAGTGTGCATCTCTTCGCTGCTACTGGCTGATAGAAGATGAGCAGGCCAGAGTCTGTGTGATCTTCTCTATTGCTCGGAACAGAACCAATATGTGTGTGTGTGTGTGTGTGTGTGTGTGCGTTAGAGCTGGGTGATATGGACATAAATCCATATCACAATAAATTGACTGAATTATCACGATTAACGTTAATGTGCACCACAGTTATTTTTTATATTAGCCTTAAAACCGCTACTACTATGTTAAATGTTTAAAGCTATCATTTTTCCTATTAAGTGATAATGCCGGAGAAGGGTATACTGGCACAGGTGTTATTAGGCCTGGAAAAACGAAATAAAACATATATAAAATACAACATATAAAAATGATTGAATATTATTAAAAATGTATTTTGATTAATATTATACATTTATCCTCAGAGATAATCCAACAAAATTAGGGTGTTACCTGCCGGTGGCGACGGGTGTGCCAGAGATTCCCAGTCGTAAGATTTTGTTAAAAATCTGTGGACACGACCAGTCGTTAATTAAAGTTCAGTTGGCATGATGGCTGGCAACGACTATCCCTTGTTGTAGCTAGCAAACGGCTAATTTACAGTCATGTCAAACAGTGCAGCCAGAATAACAACAAAGAATCTTCGTTTGCATTTGTGTAAACGGTTTTCTAGTGACATTTATTTGGATGCATCCATAACAATGAGCTATTCATTCGCGATTTCGCCTGGCATAGAACATTTGCTCTGTCGCCAGGCCACTGTTCAGAAGAGATATCCAATTAACATTACACAGCTAACACAAAAGCTTCAAACTGAAGCTGCAATGACAGTAAATTAGCTGAATTGTGTTTTTCTATTGACCTTCCTTTGTATACAGTGAGGGAAAAAAGTATTTAGTCAGCCACCAATTGTGCAAGTTCTCCCACTCAAAAAGATGAGAGAGGCCTGTAATATCATAGGTAGAGCAACTATGACAGACAAATTGAGAAAATAAAATCCAGAAAATCACATTGTAGGATTTTTAATGAATTTATTTGCAAATTATGGTGGAAAATAAGTATTTGGTCACCTACAAACAAGCAAGATTTCTGGCTCTCACAGACCTGTAACTTCTTCTTTAAGAGGCTCCTCTGTCCTCCACTGTTACCTGTATTAATGCCAGCACCTGTTTGAACTTGTTATCAGTATGAAAGACACCTGTCCACAACCTCAAACAGTCACACTCCAAACTCCACTATGGCCAAGACCAAAGAGCTGTCAAAGGACATCAGAAACAAAATTGTAGACCTGCACCAGGCTGGGAAGACTGAATCTGCAACAGGTAAGCAGCTTGGTTTGAAGAATTCAACTGTGGGAGCAATTATTAGGAAATGGAAGACATACAAGACCACTGATAATCTCCCTCGATCTGGGGCTCCACGCAAGATATCACCCCGTGGGGTCAAAATGATCACAAGAACGGTGAGCAAAAATCCCAGAACCACACGGGGGGACCTAGTGAATGACCTGCAGAGAGCTGGGACCAAAGTAACAAAGCCTACCATCAGTAACACACTACGCCGCCAGGGACTCAAATCCTGCAGTGCCAGACGTGTCCCCCTGCTTAAGCCAGTACATGTCCAGGCCTGTCTGAAGTATGCTAGAGTGCATTTGGATGATCCAGAAGAGGCTTGGGAGAATGTCATATGGTTAGATGAAACCAAAATAGAACTTTTTGGTAAAAACTCAACTCGTCGTGTTTGGAGGACAAAGAATGCTGAGTTGCATCCAAAGAACACCATACCTACTGTGAAGCATGGGGGTGGAAACATCATGCTTTGGGGCTGTTTTCTGCAAAGGGACCAGGACGACTGATCCGTGTAAAGGAAAGAATGAATGGGGCCATGTATCGGAGATTTTGAGTGAAAACCTCCTTCCATCAGCAAGGGCATTGAAGATGAAACGTGGCTGGGTCTTTCAGCATGACAAGGATCCCAAACACACCGCCCGGCAACCAAGGAGTGGCTTCGTAAGAAGCATTTCAAGGTCCTGGAGGGCCTAGCCAGTCTCCAGATCTCAACCCCATAGAAAATCTTTGGAGGGAGTTGAAAGTCTGTGTTGCCCAGCGACAGCCCCAAAACATCACTGCTCTAGAGGAGATCTGCATGGAGGAATGGGCCAAAATACCAGCAACAGTGTGTGAAAACCTTGTGAAGACTTACAGAAAACGTTTGACCTGTGTCATTGCAAACAAAGGGTATATATCAAAGTATTGAGCAACTTTTGTTATTGACCAAATACTTATTTTCCACCATAATTTGCAAATAAATTCATTAAAAATCCTACAATGTGATTTTATGGAGAAAAAAAATTCTCATTTTGTCTGTCATAGTTGACGTGTACCTATGATGAAAATTACAGGCCTCTCTCATCTTTTTAAGTGGGAGAACTTGCACAATTGGTGGCTGACTAAATACTTTTTTCCCCCACTGTATACGCATAAAAATGAGGCTGATTCATGATTTCGACTGGCTGAGAAAAGCTGCCAGCCTGTCTGTCTCATCCCGACTCCCGATACGTTCATTACTATGGGACAGCTGGAGATCAAATTTCAATATTGACACAATGTTGCAAATGTTGCAAATGTTGGAGAGACAGACAGCAAGGATAATACAAATCTCTGCTGTTGAAAACCAAATGCTAGTCTAAAAGAAATGGGAGATAATGTCTAGATGCTTTTTACAGCGTAGATCTAGTATATATAAATTGTCTGACTGGGCTGATGAGACAGTGGATTGCGCAGTCAGATGGAGCAGGGTAAATACAACATCATAGATTTAGTAAATTGTGGAATAGACACCAGCTGGAATGCAGTTTTAACCAATTAGCATCCAGGATTAGACCCACCCTGTAAGGGTTGGTGTGAGGTGTGACCCAGGTGCGGTGCAGGATAGACAGTAGGCAGTAGGCAGAGATGATGAAACAAGGATCTTTACTGGTGGTCCCAAAACCAGGATACAAAATAACGGACTTGTCACGAAAAAATTAAGGAGGAGCAAATTGGTCTCCAAAAACAGGTTGAAAGCAAACATACAAAATACTAACTATGACTGAAAACAACAATGAAACAGGGAGAACACTTCTCAAGTACCTGTACATAAGTCTCGCGATCCGACACTGATTAGTACTGTTTGGCATCGAGAACTAGCAGATAAAACAGAGCAAGCGAACACAGGGAAGTGAGGGCATAAATACACAGGTGAACAGGTAGACACAGGTGACACCAAAAGACAATGATTGGTCCAGACTGTGAGTGAGGAGGTGCCTAAGGTTGTCGGAGGATGACACCTAGTGGGTCGCTCCGTAACTGCGAACCCGCATGGTGGGGGGTAGTTGCAGGCGGTAGGCCACTGTGTTGACTCACCAGACCACTCTGAAAGGCCCGACGAACCGGGGGGACAGCTTCTTGGACTCCTCGCGGAGAAGAAGATCCCGCGTGGAGAGCCACACCCTCTGTCCCGGGCGAAAAACCGGGGCCGGGCGACGGCTGTGGTTGGCCTGATGTTGAGACTTGACCGAGGCCAGCTTAAACGGCGCCCGTACCTGCCTCCAGGTGCGAAGACTGCGACTGATGTGGGCCTGGACCGACGGGACCACAGCCTCTTCATCTTGCTCAGGGAATAGGGGTGGTTGGTACCTGTATTGGCACTGGAAGGGGGACATGCCTGTGGACGAGCAGAGAAGGGTGTTGTGGGCGTACTCCGCCCACGCCAGTCGCTGACTCCACGTAGCTGGGTTGCTGGAGGCATAGCACCTCAGCACCCCCTCCAGATCCTGGTTGACACGCTCCGTCTGCCCGTTCAACTGGGGATGGAAGCCGGAAGACAAGCTGACGGAGGCGCCGAGGCAGGTGGCGAACGCCTTCCAGAACCTGGAGGTGAACTGAGGACCCCGATCTGACACTGTATCTTGGGGAAGGCCGTGAACCCGGAAAACGACGGGAGTTTGAGAAGGGGAATGAAGTGGGCAGCCTTCGAAAACCGGTCCACAATAACCAGGATGACTGTGTATCCATCAGAGGGGGGTAGGGCGGAAATAAAATCCAGTGAGATGTGGGACCAGGTACGCTTGGGGATAGGTAGGGGTCCGAGCAGCCCTGCCGCGGGCTGACGTGAGCTCTTCTTGCGCACGCACACCAGGCAAGCAGCCACGAAGGCGCACGTATCCCCCTCAGCTGATGGCCACCAGAACCTCCTACGCAGGAACTCCAATGTCCTGGCGTCCCCCGGATTGGCTGGTGAGGTCGGACGTGTGCGCCCACTGAAGCAGTCGCGAGCGCGTAGCCTTAGGTACGTATATCCTCCCCAATGGACCTCCGCCCGGATCAGGCTCCCGCCGTAGCGCAGCTCTGACCAGCCTATCGATTCCCCACAAAACTGGGGCAGCAATCAGGGCATTGGGGACAATGGGGTTGTCCATCTCCACCAGGTCCACAGGGACGAACTGCCTGGCCTGGCGCGAGTTTAACTTCTTTACCCCCTGAATGTAGGCTAAGTTCTTATGGTCAGTCCATTCGACGAATGGATGTGGGGCCCCATCTAGCCAATGCCTCCAGTCCCCCAGGGCGAGCTTGACCGCTAGCAGCTTACGATTCCCCACGTTGTAATTCCGCTCTGCCGGGGACAGCCAAATGGAGAAAAACGCGCAGGGGTGAGTCTTACCATTCGTGAGGAACCGCTAAGACAGGATTGCTCCCACTGCAATGTCTGATGCATCCACCTCCGCAATGAATGGCAGAGACGGATCAGGATTCCCTAGGTCCGGGGCCGATGTAAAGCTCCGCTTAAGCACTTCAAATGCGTTCCCCGCTTCCGGGGTCCAGGCGAAGGAGCGCAAGCTCGTCTGGGTGAGGGCTGTCAATGGAGCGGCTAGGGAGCTAAAATTGCGAATAAATCGCCTATAAAAATTAGCGAACCCTAAAGACTGTTGTAGTTGCTTGAGGGATGAGGGCTGGGGCCAATCCAGTACCACGCTGACCTTGGCTGGGTCCATCCGTTGATCCCCCTGAGTGACAATGAACCCCAGGAAGGAGACTGTCTCTGTGTGGAACACGCAATTCTCCGCCTTGATGTAGAGCTGGTGATGGAGAAGGCGTTGGAGGACCTGCCAAACGTGTTGCTGGTGTTGACTCATGTTCTTTGAAAATGTTAGGATGTCATCCAAATACACAAAGAGGCAGTAGTCGAGGAGGTCCCGGAGCACGTCATTGACCAACGCCTGGAACACCGCAGGCGCGTTGGCTAGACCGAACGGCATGACTTGGTACTCGTAATGCCCACTGGGTGTGTTAAAAGCCGTCTTCCACTCGTCCCCCTACCAAATCCTCACCAGGTTGTAGGCATTTTGTAAGTCCAGCTTGGTGAAGACCCGGGCTCCCTGCAACGACTCAAATGCTGTCGTCATCAAGGGGAGTGGGTAGCGGTTCTTAACCGTTATGTCGTTGAGCGCCCGGTAATCAATGCATGGCCAATGCCCACCAGTCTATCCGGGGTTTGTGGGCGACCAGCCAGGGGTACCCGAGGATGAGGGGACACTCTGGAGAGTCCACAATGAAAAACTGGATATCCTCCCATAGCCCCCCTGCCACCCGGACATGCACGTGGACAGTGCGCCGGTTGATGAAGCCCGACCCCAACGGCCGGCCGTCCAGGCCCATGACCGAAACCGGCTCGGAGAGGGAGAGTTACGGAATGCTCCACCCTTGGGCCAGCCCTGCGTTCATCAGGTTTCCCGCGGTCCCCGAATCCACCACACTGAACCCTGTCGGGGAGAAAAGTCTAGGAGTCTCTGGGATTGGGGTTTCGGTTCCGGCTCGCTAGCACCCCTCCCGATATTAGCGATTTCTCCCGTTTCCCAGCTTCTCCGGACTTGAGTCGCAGTGGTAATCTGCCTGGCCGCAGTACAGGCAACGTCCCTGGCACAGACGTCTCTGCTTCTCCATCCTGGACAAGAGTGTCTTGCGTCATCCTCTCTCATGCGCCCTCTCAAGACGCTGATTGTCTACCCGCACCGAGAGGTCGACGAGGCCGTCCAGTCTCTCAGGCAGCTCCCTGAAGGAGAGTTCGTCCTTCATCCCCTCCGATAGCCCCTGCGCGTAAAGGATGACCAGGACGACCTCCTCCCATCCTGCCTCTTGAGCCCAAGTCCGGAACTCCCTGCAGCCCTCTGGACATCCGTCGTACCTCTCCGGAGGTGGTAGGCGATGTCACAGGCGAGACTGGAGACGCCGCTGCCGCGGCTTCCGCTCTGCCGGCTGCTGGGGCTGGTCGGGTGTCCACCCGGCTCTGCACGGCAATCTTCAGCTGGCGGAGATTCTCGTGATCTGCTGCAGGCTGCGGTCGTGCTGGTTCAGCATAGCTCCCTGCATTGCCAACGCGCTGCGATACTGCGCTGCCCTAGCTAGGTCCATATTGGCTCTGTTTTCTGTAAGGGTTGGTGTGAGATGTGACCCAGTTGTGGTGCAGGATAGACAGTAGGCAGTAGTCAGAGATGGTGAAACAAGGATCTTTACTGGTGGTCCCAAAACCAGGATACAAAATAACGGACTTGTCACGAAAAAATTAAGGAGGAGCAAATTGTTCTCCAAAAACAGGCTGACAGCAAACACACAAAATACTAACGGTGACTGAAAACAACAATGAAACAGGGAGAACACTTCTCAAGTACCTGTACATACGTCTCGCGATCAGACACTGATTAGTACTGTTTGGCATCGCGAACTACATTTTTACATTTTAGTCATTTAGCAGACGCACTTATCCAGAGCGACTTACAGTTAGTGAGTGCATACATTTTGAACTAGCAGAGAAAACAGAGCAAGGGAACACAGGGAAGTGAGGGCATAAATACACAGGTAAACAGGTAGACACAGGTGACACCAATAAGATAATGATTAGTCCAGACTGTGAGTGAGGAGGTGCCTAAGGTTGTCGGAGGATGACACCTAGCGGGTCGCTCCGGTACTGCGAACTCTCCTGTAACACCACCCCTTGTGTAATTAACAATAATCAATATTAGCAAACTTAATTTATTTAAAACTTCAAAATTCTATAGTAGGGCCATATAGGTTATTTAACGTAATTAACAATATCAAAAAAAATTCAACGATAAGTGGTCGGTTTGGCCTGTGTCGATCATTCTTGGTTTATCGTCAGCGTCCTAAATGGCACCATTTTCCCTATATAGTGTACTACTTTTGACCAGTACCCAATAGGGTGCCATTTGGGCCGCAGTATTAGTCACCCCACCTGGCATTTATTTGACAATGGGCCATTCAGACAGAGACCCAGCTCAGACAGAGACAGACTGAGTCAGACAATTTAGATTGGAGCCGACCTTGAAGGGTGTGTGTGTGTGTTCAGATTGGGGTTGACCTGGACACACCACACACCACTGTCAACGATCATATAATGAACACAGCACAGTAATACACCACAGCCACAAAACAAGATATTTCAACATGACATGACACTGGAGGTGGGAAATGCACTAGTTAATACACTGTAAAACATCTTGTTGTTTCAACTTAAGACGAGTTACCTAACTTTTGTCAACTGAACAACTGAACTTGATGTACTGAGTTGACATAACTTATAATAACTAGTCCAAAATTGCAGAGTAACATTTTGGAAGTTAAAACTACTCAAATATTTTACAGTGTACAACCATAGTACTAGAACATAGTACTGCTAAGGCCAGGAGTTTCTGAACAATCAGGACCACATCACTGAATAGCAAGACAACGAATGGCAGGGTGTTAGTCGAGGTGGATGAAACCATGGCTAATATGTGACAGTAAGTACCCACCTCTCCTGTTTGCTGCATACATTGGAGAGAACATAGAGGAGAGGGAAGGAGGGTTAATAGTGATCAGAGCCCTAACGTAGCGATATAGGGGGGAACAGTCAGAGTGGGACTTGAACCAGCAACCTTCGGGTTAGCTAGCCCTAAAGTCAGTTGAGGTAGAAGTAGAGAGTATCACTGTTCTCTGATATATCTAGAGATGTGCAGTGAAAAGGCAAGCTGGCAGGGAGGCCAGGCAACCTATCTGCCTCTCTCCTATAGCTCCTGTCAATCTAGTACTGTCTGTCTGTGGTGAACCATCTCTAACACACACAGAGAGACAGAACGAGACAGAGGCCCTGCTCCCCAGCAGGTAGCAGTCTGATGGCCTATTATTACTGGAGCTGCAGCCCTCACACAGCAGTGGGGAATGAAAGGTCAGAGACAGTCTATGCTACAGGGTGGCAGGGGAGAGATGGAGTCAACAGCATGGATGGGGGTGAGGGGGCTCTTTGTATGTGTATGTGTGCTTTTGTGTGTTTCAGTGTCTGTGTCTGCATGTGTGTGCGTGCATGTGTGAGTGTGTGTGTGTGTGTGTGTGTGTCAGGCTGACTTGGCTTTGTATGTGGTCCCTGCCTGTTTCAGAGTCTATTGTTGCTTATGACAGGCTAAAGAGCCAGAGAGAAAACAGGTTTTAATTATTTTTAAATACTTCTCTTTTCTCTTATGTCTGTCAGAGTGTGAAGGGTATGCCCTGGTCAAAAGTAGGGTACCATTTTGGACGCATCCGTTTTATAACAAGTAATGTTAGGAGGTATTTCAATTGCAGGGGTTGAGAATCACACGAGGTGCAGAGAGTTGCATAGGGGTGCAGTGTGTCTTTATCAACAATCACAGTCGTTGATGCAATGTGTGGTAACCTGCATCAAGGCGGTGTCACTGGCACACACATTACGACACACACACACACACACACACACACACACACAGAGAAACACACACATACCCTACATCTCCCCCACCCTTCATCCACCCCCCCTCAGACACACACATAGTGTCTCACACATACACAGTGTCTCACCTCTTGAAGAACAGAATGGCGATGACGATGATGATGATGAGCACCACAGCCAGGACAGGGCCCATGACCCACAGCATCTCTGGCTGCTCTACACTCCTGGCTATGTTAGGGTATACCTGGATAGGGTCTGAGTACGGACTAGCTGAGAACGTTCTCTAAGGAGGGAGAGAAGAGAAGGGGGAGAGGGGAGTTAGAATACATACCCTGAACAAAAATATAAATGCAACGTGCAAAGATTTTACTGAGTTACAGTTCATATAAGGAAATGAGTCAATTGAAATTAATTAATTAGGCCCTAATCTATGGATTTACATTTTTCACATGACTGGGAATACAGATATGCATCTGTTGGTCACAGATACCTTTAAAAAAGGTAGGGGCGTGGATCAGAAGACCAGTCAGTATCTGGTGTGACCACCATTTGCCTCATGTAGCGAGACACATCTCCTTCGCATAGAGTTGATCAGGCTGTTGATTGTGGCCTGTGTAATGTTGTCCCACTCCTCTGCAATGGCTGTGCGAATTTGGTGGATATTGGCGGGAACTGGAACATGCTGTTGTCATGACTTGCCCTCATGGGTTGAGGATCAAACATGCCGGCTAGGCAAAGGTTTGAACACCCCCTTTCCTGGGGGCCAGTTTTATGACTGGTCGTAAATACCGTGCAGACCTTCTCTTACTTGCCATGAAGTATTGGGAGAAAGGACCCCTTTGTTAACAAAGGAAGTCTTCCTGCCAAAACTCCAACATCCAAAAGTGGATAATGAAACAAGATTCCTACTTAAAAGTATGTGGGAAATGGTTGGTGGGGACTTAAAGAACAATCATGTCAAGTTTGTTACTATGTTGTGATGTCATTAAAGACAGTGGAACAACATAACTATCTCTGGGGGGTGCACTTCCCAGTTATGAGGTTTGCATCTAATTGTTGTATAAAACGAATGATTAAGTATAATAATACTTTTATGAAGATAACAATGTGATTTTAGCATTCTAGATGAGATTATTGTTTTCCATATTGATTTGTTCTCAGTCAGTGGCCACGCCCAGATGAGCACAAACATGATGGAACGCCCCTTTACACCCGAGTGCATAAAAAGGCCTTGAAAACATTTTAACATTAGACCAGCAGACATAAAGCGTGCGTTAAACGTTACAAACTGGTTTAAAATTACAACTCCATTACCAAAGGAAGACCAAGCATAACACGGTATAAGCTGTATGTTGCAAATGGTTGATTTTCTACAAGACCAAGAAGCGTGAAGCTGAAGCTTGTGACGAGTACTGAGTATACAAAGAGGCAGGACGCAGACGCAGGAATTAACAAGGTCAAGGTTTTCTTAAACAATGACAAAGAGATATAACAAAGATAGAGTACACGAAACGAAGCTAAACAATCACACACAACATCATAAGGAACAGTCCAGGGCTAAATAGGGGAGGTGATGAGATGATGAGGTGCAGGTGCGCTGGAGGTGCTTAGGGTGCATTGGGTTTCTATTCCGGTGTTGCCGAAGTGATGTGCTCAGACCGGTGGCTCAGTAGACCGGCGAATCAGAGCGCCGGAGGGGAGCAACGGGAGGAGACGTGACAAAACTACACGTTACAAAATGGTTAGACCAGAAAGACCAGAGAACGTGAGACGTTAGTCCACACGTTTGAAATGGAGAAACTCAGAAACTCTCAACCTCTTCACAAGGTGAAGAAGAAGACAATGCACTAGACCTTATCATTTCAGTCTGCAGCTGGCATGTATAGTCGTCTAGAGAACTTTCACTAAAGACACCGCTGGTACATTTGAATTATTCATTCTAACCACAACTATGACCAGAAACTCTACCAAGTACATTGGGATCTCTAGTGGGCAAACCATAGGCCTACATCATCAACTCAACTATTGAGGGCAGCTACACGTAAATACATGTTGCATTTATAATCCGCAGTAACTACGATAGTTTGAATCTCTCTCTCCCTTCCACTCTGACCGTCCTTCTACCCAAGCATTCATGCTATTGTTAGTCCAGTCCACTAGGGACCTGTTTTTATTGTATTATGTTAGTAATCAATAACCTGTGTGTGTTTGTCTTGTGTTATTATTTAGTTAGTTAGTAAATAAATAATTAAGCCAATTTGTGTATTGCTGATTCATCAATAAGGTTAGGGTTCTTGCAGGTTCAAGGATTATGCGACGTTCAGAATGAGAATGATAAGAAGTAATTGACTGTTATTGATATATAACATATATCTTCTAAGAGTTTAATTCGGGAGATGGTAACTCGTCAAACAACTTCTTCCGTGGTGCCCCAAATTTCTAATGAGTTAATTGTTACATGATTAATTTAATCAAGTGACAATTAAACATAGTTAGGTGATTCGATAAATAACAGTCATACATTAAAGTAAGACAGGTCACGACACTGTCATACACGTCGATCCAGAGCATTCCAAACATGCTCAATGTGTGACATGTCCGGTGAGTATGCTGGCAATGGAAGAACTGGGACATTTTCAGCTTCCAGGAATTGTGTAGCTTCGTTGTCTGTAGCTTATGCCTGCCCATACCATAACCCTACCGCCACCATGAGGCACTCTGTTCACAACGTTGACATCAGCAAATCGCTCGCCCACACGAAGCCATACACGTGGTCTGCGGTTGTGAGGATGGTTGGACGTACTGACAAATTCTCTAAAACGACGTTGGTAGAAAAAATAATGTTATTTTTTGGTAGAAAAAATAACATTAAATTATCTGGCAACAGCTCTGGTGGACATTCCTGCAGTCAGCATGGCAATTGCACGCTCCCTCAAAACTTGAGACATCTGTGGCATTGTGTTGTGTGACAAAACTGCACATTTTAGAGTGGCCTTTTATTGTGTAATGATCATGCTGTTTAATCAGCTTCTTGATATGCCACACCTGTCAGGTGGATGGATTATCTTGGCAAATGATAAATGCTCACTAACAGGGATGTAAACAAATTTGTGCAAAATATTTGAGAGAAATAAGCTTTTTGTGCCTATGAGAAAATTCTGGGATTATTTATTTCAGATTATGTAACACTTTATAAGGGGTGTGGTAGTTTGACTGTCATCTAAAGCATCAACAACAAACTTCCTTAACAAGTCGTCTTATAGTTCACTGTACAGTATCCGTAGAGAGCAAAGACAGCGAGTGACAGAGAGAGAGAGAGAGAGAGAGAGAGAGCATATAAAAAGATAAGGAGAGAGAGATACCTGGCCCACCACTCCACCCTAGACTTGAACAGCCTTTACGACCAGGTCCACCTATACAAGGCAACTGAGCAGTGCCCACCTTCGCCCGGATCCTAATGGATATCGCCCTCAACCGCAGACCCAACACCTCACACAGGAGCAACAGATCAACAGACACCCCGCCCAGACCAGCGAGACACTCTCCCGGACCTACACATAGAGGACCCCCGCCGAGAGGAACTACATCCAGACCACAGCACCACCAGCCACATCCACACCCCCACCCCCACCAATTAACACCCCCCCAAGTCAACCATGCCCACACCCCACTTAGGCCCCCTCAGATCAGACCTATGCCCCTCCTACTCACCCCATGCCCTCCACTCCCGCAAAGAGGGCCTCAACATGAAAGTCACACATACAGAAATACAGACATTGTCATCCTACAAGAAACATGGTATAGAGGAGACGGACCCACTGGGTGCCCCCTAGGTTACAGAGAGCTGGTAGTCCCATCCACCAAACTAACAGGTGTGAAACAGGGAAGGGACTCAGGGGGTATGCTAATTTGGTATAGAGCAGACCTAACTCATTCTATTAAATTAATCAAAACAGGAATATTTTACATTTGGCCAGAAATTCAAAAGGAAATGATCTCAACAGAGAAAAATGTCCTCCTGTGTGCTACCTATATCCCCCCACTATAATCCCCATACTTGAATGAAGACAGCTTCTCCATCCTGGAGGGGGAAATCAATCATTTCCAGACCCAGGGACATGTACTAGTCTGTGGCGACCTAAATGCCAGAACTGGACAAGAACCTGACACCCTCAGCACACATGGTGACAGCATTCCCTCCCCCATATGCCCCCCTAGGCATAACTACGACAACATAACCAACAAAAACGGGTCACAACTCCTGCAGCTCTGTCACACGCTGGTTATGTATGTACATAGTCAGTGGTAGGCTCTCTCTCTCTCTCTCTCTCTCTCTCTCTCTCTCTCTCTCTCTCTCTCTCTCTCTCTCTCTCTCTCTCTCTCTCTCTCTCTCATGTGATTAGCATGACTGTTGTAAGTAACAGCAAACTTTCCAGGACATAGACATGTCTTATATGGGCAGAAAGCTTAAATTCTTGTTAATCTAACTGCACTGTCCAATTTACAGTCGCTATTACAGTGCTATTGTTTGAGGAAAGTGCACAACAACAAAAAACATCACGGCAACTGGTTTGATACATTCACCTCTGAAGGTAAATAATGTACTTACATTCAGTAATCTTGCTCTGATATGTCATCCTGAGGGTCCCAAAGATAAAATGTAGCATAGTTTTATTTGATAAAATCCATGTTTATATTAAAATGTAGGAACTGGGTTCTACAGTTTGAACCCTTGCTGTCCACACCCACCCCGCCCAGCCATCTAGATGTGTAAGTTAGTGTATAAGCGAATGATCCATCATGTATGACATTCCTGGGAGTGTGTAAACTTACATTTTGTATTACCATATCATTTTTGTATGTTCTCTATAGTTATGTACTTGAAAATGTATCAATTGACCAATTCTGCACATTTAGCAGACTTGATACAAAATAGCCCAGTATTGCAATGCTTCACAGGATCAATCTGAAACTTTGCACACACACACTGCTAAATTGCGCCTAAACTGGAATATTATATTGTGGCCTTTCTCTTGCATTTCAAAGATGATTAAAAAAATTAATAAACGCATGTTTAAGAAGAAGAAGAAGAAGACGGGAGGAGGAGGAGGACAGGAGGAGGAGGACTGGCCTCTGCTCTCCTCTCTGCCCAGGGTCCTGCTACAGTATCTATCTGCTGAATATTCCTGTACAGGGTCCTCCAGCAGCCCAGAGCTCCTGTCTGACTTTCATTCTCCTGCACTGGAGTTTACTCAGCCTGTCCCCCAGAGAGAGCTTGGGCTCAGTCCTGTTTGACAACAGGACAAGTACTTGACTCCACATCCCAGAGTGTACAACAGTACAGTAGTAGTTTCAGTGTAGCAAAGCCACTGATATGGGCATGGATGTCATTAGCATAAGATACAGGCCATTGCCGAGTGATGGAAGAAAGTTCTAAGCAGTATTTTTGCCCATATTACTATAATATATATGAGTCTGTGTAGATACTGCATGTCTGTATCTATGTGTGTGTATATACAGTATTTGTGTGTACAGTATATGTGTGTGCGTGTGTGTGTGAATGTACTGTACGTGTGTGTGAGTGTACTGTACATGTGTGTGTGTGCGTGAGTGCGCATCTGTCTCTGTTCCTTACATGTTTATCGCTGCTCTCCTGCTCTTGCTCCTTCAGGGCAGCCAGTATGAAGGCCAGGTACTGCTGGTGTCTGGGTAGGGGCCGGTTGTAGAAGCCGTTGTACCTCTTCTCATCTCCTAGGGTGAATGTGGCAGGCAGCAAGTCCAGCTTGGCAGCGATGTACGGCCGGGTTGGCTCAACCTGGCGCCGCTGCCGAAGGACAGGACGTTCGCCTGAATCCAACAGCTGAGGGTTAGGGAAGAGATGATAAAGATCAGGGGTTAGAGGTCAGGGAGTTATTAGGAATGGTGTAGTGAGATGTCCCTAATCACTGACACAGGGTCAGGTATTTTCATGGAGTTCTCTACAGGGTTACACTCTGATGGAAATCTTGACGGAATCCTTATTAATTTTGATGGGAATCTGTATTTCTTTGTTAATTGGTGTGCAATTCAGTCCATGACTGTGAGCTACCAATAAATGTTCCTGCTGTTACGACTCACCTCATCTAGGTCCATCTCATCAGGGTTCTCCCATCCCCATGACGATGACTGAGATATTGGCACCACCACAATGTAGTACCACCTAGAAACCAAACATTGTGTAAATTCAAACAGAAATCCGGAAAAAAACCCACAATAAACAGCTTTTTGGTTTTGGGCATATCGATTTGGTTCCCATTGGCAAGCACAGATCCACCCATGTGGTAAAATTGCATTCTCTGCCCTGCTACCAGAGCAGACGTTTTATATTTACCTTTATTTAATCAGGGAGTCATCATTGAGACCAGTGATGGGAGCCCTGCATATACGATTTCATAAAACATCTAATACAATATAACACAAATAAAATACAGCACAACATACAGTACCAGTCAAAAGTGTGGACACACCCAATCATTCAATGGTGTTTCTTTATTTTGGCACTGGTTGGCTGCTTTTCCTTCACTCTGCCGACTCATCCCAAACAATCTCAATTGGGTTGAGGTCGGGGCATTGTGGAGGCCAGCTCATCTGATGCAGCACTCCATCACTCTCCTTCTTGGTAAAATAGCCCTTACAGAGCCTGGAGGTGTGTTGGGTCATTGTCCTGTTGAAAAACAAATGATAGTCCCACTAAGCCCAAACCAGATGGGATGGCGTATCGCTGCAGAAGTGATAAGTGTGCCTTGAATTCTAAATAAATCACAGACAGTGTCACCAGCAAAGCAACACCACACCATAACACCTCCTCCTCCATGCTTTACGGTGGGAACTACACATGCAGAGATCATCCGTTCACCAAGACACCGCGTCTCACAAAGACAAAGCGGTTGGAACCAAAAATCTCCAATTTGGACTCCAGACCAAAGGGCAGATTTCCACCGGTCTAATGTCCATTGCTCGTGTTTCTTGGCCCAAGCAGGTCTCTTCTTCTTATTGGTGTCCTTTAGTAGTGATTTCTTTGGAGCAATTCGACCAAGAAGGCCTGATTCACACAGTCCCCTCTGAACAGTTGATGTTGAGATGTGTCTGTGACTTGAACTCTGTGAAGCATTTATTTGATTGGAATGGTAACTTCCATTCCTGTGGCGGTCCTCATGAGAGCCAGTTTCATCATAGCGCTTGATGGTTTTTGCGACTGCACTTGAAGAAACTTTCAAAGTTCTTGAATTGTTCCGTATTGACTGACCTTCATGTCTTAAAGTAATGATGGACTGTCGTTTCTCTTTGCTTATTTGAGCTGTTCTTGCAATAATGTGTACTTGGTCTTTTACCAAATAGGGCTAACTTCTGCATACCCCCCCTACCTTGTCACAACACAACTGATTGGCTCAAACGCATTAAGAAGGAAATAAATTCCACAAATTAACTTTTAAGAAGGCACACCTGTCAATTGAAATGCATTCCAGGTGACTACCTCATGAAGCTGGTTGAGAGAATGCCAAGAGCGTGCAAAGCTGTCATCAAGGAAAAGGGTGGGTATTTGAAGAATCTCAAATCTCAAATATATTTATATTTGTTTAACACTTTTTTGGTTACTGCATGATTCCATATGTGTTCTTTCATAGTTTTGAAGTATTCACTATTATTCTACAATGTAAAACATTAAAAAAATAAAGAAAAACCCTTGAATGAGTAGGTGAGTCCAAACTTTTGACTGGTATGTTTCTTTGCTTCCTCTCCCTTTCTCCACCTATCTGTTTCTCTCTCTCTCCATCTACTAGTTTTGCAAACTTCAGCCACTTTAACAATCAGCCCTCAGACAGAGACAGCCTGCTCATCTCTCCTCTATCTTCCTTCTGTTTCTGCTCCAGCTGTGTGATCCGTCTTTCTGCTTGTTTCAGAGTGGTAGAAGACATATCTAAAAAGATCTCTACTCTCCGATGTGTGTGTGTCTGTGTGTTTGTGTGTGTGTGTGAGTGAGTGAGTCTTCGCCCTGCGCTGCATCACAGTAATATTTTCACCAATCGAAGCGCTGCTCTCAGCCCTAACCTCTGCTGCCCTGGCAACTGGTGGAACAGAGTGAGGGGAAGGTTCTAACCATTCTAACCAACCACTCCTGGAATGCACCCAGATGGCAACCTATTCCCTATATGGTGCACTATGCACTATGGGCCCTGATCAAAAGTTGTGCACTTTAGTAGTGAATAGGGTGCCATTTGGGACATAGACCTGACATTCTGAGAGTAGTCCTTAGATTGGGGCAGTTTGGGGCAAATTGCAACAGCAGGAATCCAATTGCAACACAGGAATAACAAGTATTGACAATGTGCTAGTGCTGGGATTAAGGTAACCACAGGCTGGACTGAAGCCAGTGCAACAATAAAGGAATGGACTTCGCAGATGGTACAAGGATAATTTGCTTTTTCAGTTTGCTGTTTAGACAGGGTTTGTGCTACTTTGTTAGTCAGTTTTGTTAGAAAGGCCTTTACCCTAAATATTCCCTCCCAGACAACTGTTCAGATGAGTGAGAACTACCAACAGTTTTTATATGGTCCTTTGAGCACAATATTGTACTAACCGGACTTGTGCAGTAGTCTGTACCTTGATACTTACCTTCCTAATCAGGTTTACACTATTGGTTAGTTAGTTTGTTGGATAGTTAACTAGTTCTTTGGTACTAACCTGACTTGAGCGGTGGTCTAAACTATAGGTGGTTCTACTGTGAGTTTACTAACCTGACTTGAGCAGTAGTCTGTACTTTGGGTAGGTCTATAGTGAGCTTCCCTCCCTGGTTCTGCTGGGTAAAGTAGAGGAGGGGTTTGTTTCTGAGTAGGTCTGGGGCAGTCCTGATGGAGACCTGCTGCTGTAGACCCCCAGCACTGTTCCCTCTAGACATCAACACAAAGCTGTAGTCTGTATCTGGCTGGAGACGAGTTATCAGCTTCCTCTTCAGGTTCCCCTGCACCTCCACACTCTGCTGGTTATACAGGATCTAGATAGAGACAACACACACACATAGGGTTACATAAGCACATGCACGCACACAGACACTCACACACACACACACACACACACACACACACACACACACACACACACACACACACACACACACACACACACACACAGACTTTGTGGGGACCAAACAATTGATTCCCATTTAAAATCCTATTTTCCTAACCCTGAACCTAACCCTTAACCTAACCCTAACCTTAACCCCAAACACTAACCCTATACCTAACTGTAATTCTAACTCTAACCCTAAACCTAACCCCTAAGCCTAAAATAGCTTTTTTACTAATTTTACTTGTTTTACTATCCTTGTGAGGACTTCAGGTCCCCACAAGGATAGTCAAACCAAAAACACACACCACAACGAACGTGAAGTACATGGTGGACTCCATCCATGCTTACCTTGAAAGGCACTTGGGACTTGTAGTTTTCTGGCACTTCCCACGTGAGAAGGACTGAGGTCTTCATGACGGCTTTGACACCGAAGCTTGTGGCGAACGCTGAGGGGGTAAAATAGGGTTTAGATTATTACTATCTCGACCTCAGTCATGGAAACAGATAACTTTAAAAAAGCTTAAAACCCTAAAGCATGTTCCTTTTTTACATAATTTTATCTCAAATATTCAACAGCCCTCTCCACTCTACACGTTATGTGCATGTCAGTGTGATTATGTGGTGTTTATGAGTATCTGTAAGCATGTGGATTACATGTGTGTGTGTGTGTGTGTGTGTGTGTGTCTCACCAGGTGATGTGGACATGGTCCTGCTCTGTATACTAGGGCTGATGGGTCCCCCTCCTTTACTGGTGAAGGCCTGGACTCTGATGTCATAGGTAGTGTCAGGTTTTAGCCCCTGGATGGTCATACTTGTGTCCGATGTCCTGTTGAGATAAAATACACATTTTATAGTCTGTTTTCAAACAAATTTGCTTAGGGTCATGTTTTGAACTCCTTACTGATTGTCATAAGGGGCCAGTTTCCCAGACACAGACTAAGCCTACTCCTGGACTAAAAAGCTACTTCATTGGATAATCTCTTTTGAGAATGCCAGTTAGTCCTGGACCAGGCTTAATCTGTGTCTGGGAAACCAGCCCATGGAGGGCAGGGAACTGTACAGGATACTACACAAGTAGCATTATTTTAATGGGTAGGGAGTAATACCGGTTGGTGCTGTTGGTCTGGCTGTTGATGTCTCTGTACACCACAATGTACTGCAGTATCTTCCCGTTCCTCTCAGACAGTACCGGGGGCTCCCACGCCAGCTGGGTGGTCGACGTGGTCAACCTAAGTGTAAAGTGTGTAAGAACCCTGTCTCTCTGTAATCTATTCATAAGGTGGGAAGTAAAGTGATATCATTTAGACCACAGCCTCAGAAATTAATATAAAGCACATGGAGGATTCCCTCTAATAGACATTGGCATCTCGCACACACACACACGCATATAAGCATGCACGCAGGTGCACACACACACACGTATGTAAGCATGCACGCAGGTACACACACGCGCGCTCGCGGACGTACTTACCCCGTCACACGGAGGTTCAAGGGGAACCCGCTGGGTGAGTCTTCCTGCGTGCTGATCTCCTTGACGTAGGCCACTCCGGTGCCGGCCCGATTGTGGGCGCTCAGACGGAACACGTAGGTGGCGCCCTTGTACAGCCCAGTGACGGTGTGGTGGTCGTCCGTACGTTTGAACTCCCGAGAGGTGTATGCCTGAATTAAAAAATACATACATTCTGATAGCATTATTTAAAGGGGAAGTTCAAAACGAACCATGAATTACAGTTGCTGCTGGTCCATAGGCTACTTTCAGGGTGAGGAACTATATGACAGTGAGTTGTAAAAGCCCTCTATAAAACACTTATTTCCAAAGTGGTCCTGGATGTTTAAACAAGTACCTTGTTGTGGCCTGGGGTGGTCTAGCGGTCTAAGCTGCTGCCTCTGGAGCACATGTACAATGCACTGCTACCAGCACGGATTTGAATCTGAACCACTGCTCTTTCAGCATTCTTTATCCTAACTTTCAACTCTATCCTTCTCAATCCAATAACCCTACAAAAACACAAGTACCGTGTCTTCCTGACGTTTGTACTGCAGCTGGTAGCCCATCATTTCTCCCACCATGTCTTTAGGAGGCTGCCACTGGATCAGGGCAGTGTTACCAATAGTGGTGCTGATCATCATGGTGGGGTGGCCCGGGACTGTGGGGGGAGAGGGGGGCAGGGGGGAGTGGAGAGAGAGAGAGAGAGCATCTCACAAAGGCTGAAACATCAGCCATACATCCGCCACATTTCATGCATGAACATAAGTCTTCCTGAAATAAACTCAGTACATACACTGAGTATACAAAACATTAAGAACACCTGCTCTTTCCATGATGATGTCACTTGTTAAATCCACTTCAATCAGTGTAGATGAAGGGGAAGAGACAGGTGTTCCCCTTCAAGGATTGTTAAGCCTAGAGACAATTGAGACATAGATTGTGTATATGTGCCATTCAGAGGGTGAATGGGCAAGACAAAATATTTAAGTGCTTTGAACGGGGTATGGTAGTAGGTGCCAGACGTACCGGTTTGTGTCAAGAACTGCAGCGCTGCTGGGTTTTTCACGCTCAACAGTTTCCCGTGTGTATCAGTTATAGTCCACCACCAAAAGGACATCCAGCCAACTTGACACAACTGTGGGAAGCATTTGAGTCAACAAGGCCAGCATCCCTCTGGAACACTTTCGACACCTTGTAGAGTCCATGCCTCGATAAAATGAGGCTGTTCTGAGGGCAAAACTGGGGGTGCAACTCAATATTAGGAAGGTGTTCCTAGGCCTGTGGAGGTCATGGAATTTCGTCAGCCGGTGATTTTCAAGCAAATAACTGTCGGTCTCACGGTAATTGGCCGTTAATTAACATAAACACATTTAGCATCTCCTGGCTTTCACACAAAGCCTACAAGCCACTGATGCAGACCTTTGGAACATCTACATTTAAAAAAGTCTAATAAATCCATGTAATATAGCCTACACCTTTACAATAAATCCATTATTTATTTTAGACAGGTCTAAACAAACATGATAAGAAGAAAATGTAGTCTATTTCAGAAGAACAGAATAGCATACTCTGATTTGCCCTTATGTTAGGTCCTGATCTAGCTATGCCATATGGCTGATGGCTACACTAGTTCATTTAGCAGACAAGATTTGGTTAGAATTCCGTGGCATTATTTTATATTATTTTATAGTATGAAGAATACAATTGAACAAAACTGAATAAAATAGAAAGGATATTTTCTCCAAACGATTTGACAAGCACTTGATAATACTTCGAATTTCCAGGCGGCATCCCCTTTTTGTGGCCGTAATGCACCCTAATAAAATCCATGCCTTTTGTGGCCAGTGGCCGTTGTTCCCTTCTCCCTGAGTGCTGCGTGCTCTGAAGCACCTCTCACTCACATGGCTCTCCATCACGTGATCTGGTCTTTCTCACAGGCTACAAGTGAAGACAGACACTTCGGGGACGCAACTGCGCGCGTCCTTATCCAATTCCGAAGTGCACATTGAAGATATTGGAAGAACTGTCCACATTTACTTTTCGTCAGCCAACAGGATGAGTAGGCTATAAGCACGAATGTTCCATTAGCGGGAAATCACCATTATCAAAAGTGACCGCAAATGCGATTGTGCATGTAATGCTTTTATTATAAAGGTGCATTTTAATGGTGAAAATTGTCTTCCCCAAACTTGAAACTCATGTGCTGCTTATGTATGCCAGTTTGGCTCTACACCCCTTGTAAAGCGGATTAATGTGCTTAATTTTAAGAAGTTATTTGGCCACTTTGGTTGTGATACAAACCTTCTCAACACATATAGGCCTATGGGCTAGGCTACATGAGCTGTGCAACTATGATTCGAAAAAGTAGCAAAAAAAAGGCATTGTTTCTTGCATTACGCTGGGCATCATTCACAAGTGATAATATATAATTCACAAGTGATAGGCTAATAATGTCACCCATCAGACTATTCTTCATTTAATCTTGTCTTTACATATACTAAATAATAAATCTGTCTCAAAACAGGAGCAGGTGAAAAAATAGATGTCATCTATGCACTTAAATAGCGAATGGAGGAAGCTTTTTCCGTGGTTCATTTTCATGCCAGCCAGGTAGGCTATACTCCTGTTGTAAAGATAAGGAATGTACTTAATATTAGGAAAGTTGAGAAATAAATATAGTAGGCCTAGCCTATAGAAAGCTGATGGGATCCTCTTATTTTAATAGAGGCCATCACTCTGTTTTCTCGCGCAATTGCATAGCCTATAGAAATGTAGCGCAACATGAGCTCATGCTCTCATTAAGTGTTTGATTAGATTTCCGATTACATTTGCATTGACGTCAGAGTGATTAGAGGGACAACAGAGTGCTGAGTACTAGGCAGTTAGCAAGTTTGGTAGGCTACTAATGACCATCAGCAGCATCAGAGCTTGGAGAAGACTACTTACCGTGACTAAATGGTCACGTGGAATTTGACTGCCTTCATGACTCGTGATCGCCGGTGTGGCGGTAATACGGTCACCGCAACAGCCCTAGGTGTTCCTAATGTTTGATAAACTCAGTGTAAAATATGCAGAGTGCTATGCTTCTCTGTTATGGGATAATTACACTGTGAAGTGTCCTGAGGTAAGAAGGTTTTTAGATTTATTATAGAATTTAGATTTCACTGTCCATTATAGTTGAGCCCCTTTGAGCAGCGCTATTGCTTTTCTGTTGCTATATAGTAAATATATGTAATATATTTACATATATGTAAATCTTACCTGCTCCCGTGGTGGTGATGACTTTAGCTTTGCTGCGCGCCCCGTCTCCCTTGGTGGTGTAGGCTGCCACGGTAACAGAGTAGGTGGTCTCAGAATGTAGACCAGCGATGATGGCCTCCTGAGAGACAGAACACAGGGTCAGGGGATCAACCACTGGGCTGTGTGTGAGCGACACCATCTTATCTAAAAAACGCCACCGCCTCACACAAGAACACACTGACACACACCACACACTTATTTCCTTAGGATTTGCACACACACGTACACACACAGAGAAACGTATTTGCTTATGCTTTACACACACACACACACACACACACACACACCCTTCTCTATCCACCTACAGTGTCAAGTTTAGTGCCAATTCTGGATTGTTGTAAAAGGCAACTTTAACACTGATGGCTATATGGCACTTACTTAACCCTTCAACCAACCAAACAAACACACACATAAACAAACAGAGGAACCTGAACAGAACAGCACCCGTGTGTCAGTGTTCATGCCTGCTGCCTTGGGTTTAACCTGGGTCATGTCCAATAGGCCACACCATAACAAAACTTTTTACAATGAAAAAAATGAAAATGATCTGAAATCACCTGATAAATACACTACCAAACAAAAGTTTTAGAACACCTAGTCATTCAAGGGTTTTTCTTTATTTTTGCAATTTTCTACATTGTAGAATAATAGCGAAGACATCAAAACTATGAAATAACACATACGGAATCATGTAGCAACCAAAAAAGTGTTAAACGAATCAAAATATATTTTATATTTGAGATTCTTCAAATAGCCTTGATGACAGCTTTGCACACTCTTGTCATTCTCTCAACCAGCTTAAACTGGAATGCTTTTCCAACAGTATTGAAGGAGTTCCCACATATGCTGAGCACTTGTTGGCTGCTTTTCCTTCACTCTGCGGTCCAACTCATCCCAAACCATCTAAATTGGGTTGAGGTCGGGGGATTGTTGAGGCCAGGTCATCTGATGCAGCACTCCATCACTCACCTTCTTGGTAAAATAGCCATTAGACAGCCTGGAGGTGTGTTGGGTCATTGTCCTGTTGAACAACAAATTATAGTCCCACTAAGCCCAAACCAGATGGGATGGCATATCACTGCAGAATGCTGTGGTAGCCATGCTGGTTAAGTGTGCCTTGAATTCTAAATAAATCACAGACAGTGTCACCAACAAAGCACCCCCATACCATAACACCTCCTCTTCCATGCTTCACGGTGGGAAATACACATGCGGAGATCATCCGTTCACCCACACCACGTCTCACAAAGACACGGTGGTTGGAGCCAAAAATCTCAAATTTGGACTCCAGACCAAAGGACAAATTTCCACCGGTCTAATGTCCATTGCTCGTGTTTCTTGGCCCAAGCAAGTCTCTTCTTATTATTGGTGTACTTTAGTAGTGGTTTCTGTAAAGCAATTCGACCATGTGTGTGTGTGTGTCTGAGTTTGTGCATGCATCTGTGTGTGTGTCTATCTGTCTGTCTATGTGAGTGCAATATAAGGTCTAGAGAAGTAACCTCTACCAAACGCTCCTGTGACAGTCAGCTGTGAGGACAATGTACAGAAGATTAAAGGAGAGTGACAATAGATAATAAAGGGATGATGATAAAGGAGTGTGGCAGTATTCCTATCTAATGGCATCTCTTCCGTTTCCTTTTATCATGGCAGCATCTAAGATCTCTGTCGATAAGAGTATCATCTCTCACAGTAGGGAGTCTACAGGGAGGGGTTTGTGGTTATTACTGTCATGATGTCATCTAACTGACACCTCATACTGTACTGGATGACACTTGCCCTCTACAAAGTATACTGGATGTCATCATACTAGTACTGTAGGTGACAATGTGGTACATGATTGATTAGAATTCTGTGAAACATGAATCTCTCTGTGTGTATGTGTTTTTCTAGGTGTTATTGTTTTTACATATCACATAGATGTCAAAAACCACACACCGAGCAAATCATACAGTTAGTCATCACCGTCCTTGTCTTTCATTGGGTTATGATGGGGTTAAAGTATTGAGTGGTTATCAGCAAGCCCAAAAGAGAGAGGAACACACACACACACACACATAGAAACACACACTTAAACACACACTCAGCATTCCCGACTGTCCCAACGCGGCTGATGGGGAGAGGAAGAACCTTCCCGGCACAAACCAAACCAACCAGCACACTGTACACACAAGCGTTACTCACATACTCTGTGGACTCCTCAATATTCCACTGATGGGAGAGAGAGAGAGAGACAGACGGTAGAAAGAGGGGGATGGAGACATGAGTAAGAGACAACACATCAGGAAAAAAAGATGTCTGCCTTTTTCTCCTCTACAGACAGACAGACAGACAAATGTGGGTGTCAACAGTGTTGTCATGCATTAGAAAAAGGGAGAGAGGGGGAGTGTGGAGGAAGGGAGAGAGAGAGAAAGACAGAAAGAAAGAGAGAATGAAAGAGAGAAGGACAGAGAGAGTAATGGAGGTGAGAGAGGAAGAAAGAAAGAGAGAGTGGAAAGAGATTAAGAGAGAATATTGAATGAAAGAGGGGAAAGGCCTCTGTTTGAAGTGGTAACAATGACTGACAATAGTCAGGGACTTCTTTATATGTGGTGAAGTACATTGGGGCAGTTTAGTAGTGGATGCACTGCCTTGTTACAGCTCTGCTATAGCTGCTCACGAAGGATGAAGACATTCAGAGAACAACGCTGAGCCACACAGACCCTGGGCTGAAATGTATCCTCAAGAGAAAGACAACTATTTTCATTATATATGAATATGTTTACTTCGCTCTCACACAGTCACACACTGTATCTGTGCATGTGCACGGGTTCGCTTCACGCTGTTGACAGCGTGGTAACCAGGGCACCAAAACAGCAGAGAAGTTGAGCCTCCACTTCAACGCTCTTAGACCCAGTATGCTCTTTACTTTCTGTATCTACGTCATATTGCTCATTCTACCTTTAATACTGTATATACTAAAGAGTATATTGGAAACTTTCTCTCCATGCTGAGGGGATCCTAGGAGAAGTGAAAGCGCTGTTTGAAGCTCCGGGGCTCAGATGGTGCCGACCATGAAATCCTCTTACCCCCTTCTACGCTGCTACACTAGCCCAGCCCTGTTGCATACACCTGCTGCTACCATGCTATGCTGCTACGTTAGCCCTGACACATCAAACCCCAAACCCAGGAGGACCTCTGCTTACGAAAACTGCTGCAACAGTTGCTACGGCTACTGCTAAAGCTCAGAAGGCAGCGCTCAGTCAAAAAAGCCTGCACACCCAGTAGATCTACTGTAAGCTACACAGTAAACAATGGTTGTATATCTACCCGGGGGTCTATATCCTAAAGCAGCGCAGCTCACAACACGTCTTCCTAACAACTGAGTCACACCCCTTAGGCATCCCAAACTGCGATAGGTGAAAGCCAAATGTCACCCTATTCCCTATATAGTACACTAGTTTTGACCTGGGCCCATGAGGTGCCATTTGGGACATATCTGATGACAACGACAACAACGTTGAAGCTTCCCATTAAAAACAGCTGCTGCTTAACTCTCTTAGATGAATAACAGTTGCTTGGCTTAAATGGATACTTCAGCATGTTGGCAATGAACCCCTTTCTCAACTTCCCCAGAGTCAGATTAACTCGTGGATACCATTTAAAGGAAGTTGCTAACTAGCGTTAGCACAATGACCAGAAGTCTATGGTAACTGCTAACATGCTAATAGACTTCCAGTCATTGCGCTAACGCTAGTTAGCATTGGCTCGCGAAACTACCTCTAACTTCCTTCAGACTGGATGCAGAGACATCAAATCCTGAAGTATCCCTTTAATTGCTTAATTTGTTGACTCTCGGCTCTGCGTGGTATGACAGCACTGTATAGTACTGAACACATTAAGGCTCTATCCCAAATTGCACCCTATTCCCTACATGGTGCACTACTTTTGACCAGAGCCCTATCAAAAGTAGTGCACTATATAACAAATATGGTGCCATTTGGGACATGAACTAACTCTGCTGCACTAGACTGTATATCTCATCTGAAGCTTAATCTGTTTATATTATAAATGATTATCTGAAATAATTAAAACTCTCCCAAAATAAATAAGTATAAATTATCACCTAATTTATAGTTGAGATGACAAGACGATGCTGAAGAGACTGATACGTGTCATTACTGTCAGCCTTGTTTTGAGAGAGAGAGAGACAGAGACAGAGAGAGAGAGAGAGAGAGAGAGAGAGAGAGAGAGAGAGAGAGAGAGAGAGAGAGAGAGAGAGAGAGAGAAGGAGAGAAAGATGAAGGGAGAGAGAGAGAAAGAGAGAGAGGACTTGTTTTGTGGAACGAAAGGAACGCAGTAATTTGCAGGAGGATGAATGCAAATGTGATGACACGGGCTGATACGTATGCCACATGGTTCTAAAATGAAGAGAAAGAGGGAAGGATGGAAGAAGAGATGTGGAGGAGAGGATGGAAGGAGAGGTGTTGTGATTGATTGAGATAAACAGACTGAGATGATGCATCTCTTCTTTTTCTCAATTCTCTCCTTCCCTTCTTTATTCCCTTCAGTCAGCTGAGGCAGGCAAGGCCACAGAGCCACTGAAACATAGCACTGTCTATCTCTCTCACACACACACACACACACACACACCATTAATGATACTGGTCGAAAGGGTGGATATTGGCTGGTAATGGTAATGCTACTGGGAAGGGTTACTGGGTTCTGTATGGCAGACTGGTGATGTAATGACAGTGGTGGGAGTGTGGTAGGGGGTGAATAGGTAGTGGAATGGGATGGTACTGATAAATGTATGCTAGACTGGTAATGGTAATAATAGTGCTGCTGGGTGGGTAAGCTAGACTGGTGATGATAATGATAGTGGTGGTAGAGGATGGTACTGGGAATTGGTCATGGTAATAATGACTGCCCTTGACCAGCACAAAAACATCCTGTGGCATACTGCATTAGCATCGAACAGCCCCCGCTATATGCAACTTTTCAGGGAAGTCAGGAACCAATATATACAATCAGTTAGGAAAGCAAAGGCTAGCTTTTTCAAACAGAAATGTGCATCCTGTATCACTAACTCCAAAACGTTTTGGGACACTGTAAAGTCCATGGAGAATAAGAGCACCTCCTCCCAGCTACCCACTGCACTGAGGCTAGGAAACACTGTCACCACCAATAAATCTACGATAATCGAGAATTTCAATAAGCATTTTGCTACGGCTGGCCATGCTTTCCACCTGGCTACCCCTACCCCGGACACCAGCTCTGCACCCTCCACTGCAACTTGCCCATTCCCCCCCCCCCTCCTTCACCCACATTTTAGATAGCTGATGTCCTGAAAGAGCTGCAAAATCTGGACCCCTACTAATCAGCTGGGCTAGACAATCTGGACCCTTTCTTTCTAAAATTAGCCGGCGAAATTGTCGCAACCCCTATTACTAGCCTGTTCAACCTCTATTTCGTATCGTCTGAGATCCCCAGAGATTGGAAAGCTGCCGCGGTCATCCCCCTCTTCAAAGGGGGTGACACCCTAGATCCAAACTGTTACAGACCTATATCCATCCTGCCCTGCCTTTCGAAAGTATTTGAAAGCCAAGTTAACAAACAGATCACCGACCATTTCGAATCCCACCGTACCTTCTCCGCTATGCAATCTGGTTTCCGAGCTGGTCATGGGTGCACCTCAGCCACGCTCAAGGTCCTAAACTATATAATAACCGCGATCGATAAAAGACAGTACTGTGCAGCCATCTTCAGCGACCTGGCCAAGGATTTTGACTCTGTCAATCACAGCATTCTTATTGGCAGACTAAATAGCATGGTTTCTCAAATGACTGCCTCACCTGGTTCACCAACTACTTCTCAGATAGAGTTCAATGTGTCAAATCAGAGGGCCTGTTGTCTGAACCTCTGGCAGTCTCTATGGGGGTGCCACAGGGTTCAATTCTTGGGCCGACTCTATTCTCTGTGTATATCAATTATGTCGCTCTTGCTGCTGGTGACTCTCAGATCCACCTCTACGCAGACGACACCATTTTGTATACATCTGGCCCTTCAATGGACACTGTGTTAACAAACCTCCAAATGAGCTTCAATGCCATACAACACTCCTTCCGTGCACTATGGCCTATTTATTGCCTTACCTCCATAACTTACTACATTTGCACACACTGTATATAGATTTTCTATTGTGTTATTGACTGTATGTTTTGTTTATTCCATATGTAACTCTGTGTTGCTGTTGTTTTTAATCGCACTGCTTTGCTTTATCTTGGCCAGGTCACAGTTGTAAATGAGAACTTGTTCTCAACTGGCTTACCTGGTTAAATAAAATAAAATAAATTGTAGGAACTGGGTAATGTGTAGCAAACTGGTAACGTTATTCTTTTTTTTATTCTTTTTTTTCATACTGGCCCCCCGTGGGAATCGAACCCACAACCCTGGTGTTGCAAACGCCATTCTCTACCAACTGAGCTACATCCCTGCCGGCCATTCCCTCCCCTACCCTGGACGACGCTGGGCCAATTGTGCGCTGCCCCATGGGTCTCCCGGTCGCTGCCGGCTACGACAGAGCCTGGTAACATTGCGGCAATGAGGGCGATGTGTGGGCTGGGCTCCCTGCTTCAAAAGAAAACAGCTTAACCCTCCCACACACTTAAGCTGTTTCACAAATCAAAGCCCTATGGGCCCATGGTCAAAAGTAGTACACTATATAGGGAATAGGGTTCCATTTGGGAAGAACTTTAACACTCTCCTCTCCTCCCTGTGTTTTAGCTAGCACAGAGAAAAAAAGAGAGAGGGAGCGAGAGAGAGAGAGGAGAGAGAGAGAGAGAGAGAACCTCAAAGACCAAAGTTGGCTTTATAAGATTTAAAAGCTTAGTCATTACCAGTGTGGGAAAGAAGGTGTAGGAGAATGAATTTCACCATAAATCTAAAACATATGTAACGTAGTTACCCTACTCCAGATAGATGTGTGAACTAAAAAGAAAATAGGTTTTGTCAGCTACTAAGGGTGTTTGTATTTTAGGGTGCGTCACAAATGGCACCATATTCCCTATGTAGTGCCCTACTTTTCACCAGGACTCATAGGGCTCTGGTTAAAAGTAGTGCACTACATAGGGAACTGGGTACCATTTGAGACTTAGCCATAATGTTACGTAGTGTACGCTGAAGTGAGTCAGACACTCTATCTTATGTTATGAAATCAACCGCCTACCTACAGTACTACCACCAGCCAGTGTATCAACCACCTACCCACTACCACAAGCCAGTGTTGTAGTAACCCAGGTAACTACCACAAGCCAGTGTTGTAGTAACCCCTTAAGTCTTCCAGAGGTACTGAATGTCATAGCCCGTTTGGGACATTATAGGCACATTCATAACGTTTCTAATAAGTATTATAGAGGTTATACATATCCGGTCGCTATACAGACATCATGGGAACATTAAAAACGTTCCTTAGTAGTCCATGAAAGGTTCTGAATATCATGTTATTTTGGAGATATCCTAGGAATATTTCATAACGTTACATTTAGAGCTATGGTTTATCTTCATATAACGTTACAATCGGAATGATAGAAATACATTTTGGAACGTCGTCTGTAAGTCAAGTGGAGGTACACTTGTAACATTGTCTTTCTAAGTGTGTAGGAACATTTGTTACGTTCTAAATAAGTACTTCAGAACCCAAGATATTGGGGCCAGCATACTTGTGCTTGGAGTAAAGGAAGTGGATCCAGCTCTTCCCCTCCGCAATTAATGTTTCCATAATTCTACCAATTTAATAAATGTATGGAAATTCATAATGTAATTTTGACCTCAGTATAGGTCTATGTAAGAGGGAACAATACGTACAAATAATATTTTTTTTGTATATTAATTTATGAATGTAGCATATAACAATAATAATAATTTTTAAAAATCATTATAAAGCAGCTAGCAGTAGTGGTGGCCTGACGACGGTTCATCCTGAATATTCCTTTTGACTCCATTATCCGTCATTGCAAATATAAAAGTGGGTGTGGCAACTAACAATACTGAGGCTGGAGCCAGAAAGAAACACCTACGGTACTAATTGGTAAAAGTGAAACAACACAGCTGAACAGCGAAGACGCCATCGACTCCGACTGACCGAACACAGTTCACCTCTTGGAAGTTTTTACGGAAGGTAAGTTATCCAGCGTGTACTATTCAAACCAAGTAAGTTAGCGTACTCCTAGCTCCACGGATAAAGACATTTTGATGATGTCAGGCTATCTAACTAGCGAGGAAGCTTGCCAGTTAGCTAATAATAGATAGTTTAGCCTAGCTACGTTACTTGGATAGTGCCGCGTGTAACCACAGTCTGTGTTACAGGGTTCAGTAATCGTATTCAGTAATCGTGTTCTTAGGTCCTGATGAAGAACAACATTGATATAGAAATTAAAATGTATACAGGTTAAAAGTAATGACTAAATGTTCCACCTTTAAATATAGTTGTGAAATGTTCTTGTTTTAAGTATGATTAGTACTTTCTTAGTGAGATGTGTTAGAATCTACTACCTGGTAATGTGTAGGACCAGTAGAGATTATGACATTGTGCTACTATTTAGCAATGTGAGTAAGAGTTAGGCCAGACAACAAAGGACAAGGAGAACTGTCTACAGACAACTGAGAAACCAAGATAAAGAGGCCTCCCAATTTAGGGAGGAGAGAAACTGTTAGGCTTTTTAAAGAGTATGAAATATGGTGCAGGATATTGTGAGGACGGCGATAACTAAGGAATGCAGCCTATGTGTGTGTGTGTGTGTGTATGCATGTGTGTGTGTGTATGTATGTGTGTGTATGCATGTGTGTGTGTGTGTATGTATGTGTGTGTGTGTGTATGTATGTGTGTGTGTGTGTGTGTGTATGTGTGTGTGTGTGTGAACTGATGGTCAGGAGAGCAGTTTTAAAGTGGGTAAACAATTGAATTGTATGAAGTATTATAGCTTTACAAACCTTTCAAAGCCACTCAATAGAATACAATTACCATCACATTTTTGCATATTAGGTTATTTCAAGTCTTATTACTACTTTGTGCATACTGTTAGAACTTTCCAAATACTTGTGGTGCTGTGTATGGGTGAAACTTATATTTACAACAGTAGTGAAATCACCCTATTCTTCTGGGGTAAAACACAAGTGTGATGCCATGTTTGTAAATATCTGTATGTATTTACCATCAAACTAAAAGCATTATTTAAAACAAAAAATTATGCTTAGCATTTATTTTTGTTGGGATTCATTAACCTTCCCATTGAGCTCCTGACTGACATCCCTTCACTTTTGGTTCTGTGCCCGTTTCAAAAGCATGCAAAGTATGTCTTAATTGTTTTCCTTCTGTTTTCTCAGTTAGTCCAAGTGGCAGCCAGGAAGAAGCTGGCCTAGACAGGTTTCTTTAGCCATCAAGATTTTGATCTCGAAATCGTACATGTAGAAAGTTTAAATAACAGCATGATTTTTTTACTTATATATTAGACCAAGAGCTGCCATCCCTGCTTGATGAGCCCGCTGGATACATTAAAGGTATATTTTGTTGGCCTATATGTTACAAAATGTTGCTTCTCTTGTATTATCAACATCAATTCCAAATTGTATGGCTGTCAGCAGCTATATGGTTATCAATACTACTAATATATATGAAGGGTGGATATTCTGATCGAGGTATTTCACATGGCCTTGATACATGTCCTCCCTGGTACTCATGGCTTCTATCGTCACGCTGCTTGCAGTTAAACTGTTGAGTCATTCTTATTTTGCAGATCTTCAAGCAGTGGAGATGAGGATAATGGTGAAACTGGAGATGAGCCGTACAGAGTTCAAGACTGCTCTGAACCAAGTTATGGAGGCCATAGAGGCCCGGCAGCCAAAGGAGTCAGAATCCTTGGGACAACTTGAAATGCTGCAAAACCCTGCAGAAACAAATGAGGAATTGAAGGATATCTGTGAAACACTTAAAGACTCCCACTATCGAAAGAAAATGGTAGGGATGGCCATTTAAAATGTATGTTTGTAAAAAATGGGAAATCAACACATTTTTTAGCAGCAATTGACAAAAATAAGTTAGCTGTTTTTCAAGAGCCCCTTGAATGCGTCCAGATTTGAGAGAAGATTGCAACCTGCAATATTATTGAATCCAAATATCTTAATGTCAATGAAATGCAGTTGTCATATATGCCATATGCCTATTTAGTGTTTGGATTGATTTCCCAATTAACACTTAACTTATCTTAAGAAGAAACGATCAGCCCTCTGCCTGTTTACACAAGTTTTAGCCCATGATTACATGATACACTACAAAAATGATTTCTCATTACTATCAATCAGAACTGTATGGCCAGCTGTTTTAGCTGAGGAACATACAAATGAGTGGGAATTATTATTATTACTTTTTTTTTATCAGATCTGATACCTGACCCTCTGCTGTGGCCTGGACCTGGGTTCAGGAATCAGACGAATGATGAGAAATTGGAACAGAGGAGCTGTGGACAGGCTACTCCTTGAAGGGCAGGAAAGGGAAGAGGGCCTTTAATGAGCTATCAATCTATGATGCTGTCACAAATAAGTAAATTAGTAGATAGTATTATTGGTCAAGTGATGGTAAGTCAAATGTGTAGTTATTTCAAATGAATTAAATCAGTAACAAGGCAGTTACAAACTAAATGTGAAATCCTACCAGCTGCTAAGATCGGAGAGAGGGGACAAAGGAAAGGTGAAGGAGAGAGGTCTCATGGCAAAAACTGCCTATGAGGGAAGAGAGGGACAATACCCAACCTCTGTCTCAGCCAGCATAGGTGGAAAAGTAGTGATATGACATGGAATGTACCATTTCAATTCTTTTTCACAACATAGGAGCATCCCTGAAAGCACACCCCAAGGCTACCTACCAAGAGGTAGATGACAAAATAGCAGACGCTCTCAAACATGCTCCAGCTCGGCTCAAGAGTAAGAGAAAGGTATGATTAAAAATAACACTTGATTAATTTTTTTTTATTTTTTACTTCACTTTAATCCAGTTGGTCAGTATAGGTAAATTATTATGCTAGTACAAAAGGAATGTAGTAGGGAGTCGACGTTAAACCAGCATTTTGATAATTTGTTTATGGAAAATAATGACCAATTTGTGTTATTGTGACTTCCAGGAGTGGGTCGAGGAAGCGACAATGGATGAGGATGGAGCAGCAGCACCTGAATAAACATTACATAGTTATTCACTTTTAGCTTTAAGCAGTTTTACAGTTCTTGATTGGAGTGCAGTGTTCATGTTTTTATTGACTTGTTATTTTGTGAGCTTATTGCTGTGATTTTGTTTCCGAATCTATTGTGATACAGTTGAAGTAAAAATAAAATAAATAACTTATTTTCTGGAATTTTGCATATTTCGTCAGTGGACACCTACTGACAGGATACTAAGTATATGTTCAGGGTAGATGAAATTACGTGTCTTAAGGGGCCTCCCGAGTGGTGCAGTGGTCTATGACACTGCATCGCAGTGCAAGCTGCGTTGCTACAGATGCTGGTTCGATACCTGTCTGTGTCGCAGCCAGCCGCGACTGGGAGACCCATGAGGTGATGCACAATTGGCCCAGCGTCGTCCGGGTTAGGGGAGGGTTTGGCCAGCCGGGATGGCCTTGTCCCATCACACTGTTACGTGCCTTATTGCTACTGTAGGTACCCACCGACGAAAGTTACGTTCCCAGTGGTTACCAGAAACTGCATTTTATGGGGCTCTCAACGTACTTTCTGACGTTTAGTGATGTTATGAGGTTGACCTAAAAATACACATATTTAACTGTTTAAAATCCACCACATTTCTACGTCCTGAAAAGACTTGGGACGTAAGTTTTGTCAGTGGACACCACAGCTACGTAGAAGGCACGTTTCACAATAACGTTATCATGACTTACGTAGGGACTAAAATAACTTTGTGGTCACGTCCTGGAACGTAATTTTGTAGCGACTTCTGTGGCAGGCCGGACGCATGCACGCCATAACGTCGCTAAACGTCAAAGTACATTGAGAGCCCCACAAAATGCGGTTTCTGGTAACTACTGGGAACGTAACTTTCGACAGTGTGCACGTTCATGGAAGATTCAAGGACATCTCTTATAACGTTACTGAATAACGTTATATAGCTGTTTAAAATCCCCCACCTTTCTACATCCTGAAAAGACTTGGGACGTGACTTATGTCAGCTGACGCCACAGGTACATGTAGATGTTAAATGAAAACATCATTTTTAGGTCAACCTCATAACGTTGCTAAACGTCAGAAAGTACATTGAGAGCACCATAATGCAGTTTCTGGTAACCACTGGGAACTTAACTTTCGTCAGTGGGTACCTACAGTAGCAATAAGGCACGTAACAGTGTGCACGTTCAGGGAAGATTCAAGGACATCTCTTATAACGTTACTGAATAACGTTATTTAGCTGTTTAAAATCCCCCACATTTCTACGTCCTGAAAAGACTTGGGACGTAAGTTTTGTCAGCGGACACCACAGCTACGTAGAAATAACGTTTCACAATAACGTTATCATTACTTATGTAGGGACTAACATAACTTTCTGGTCACGTCCTGGAACGTAATGTTGTTAGCTGGGAAGCTGACAGGCGCTAACAGGCAACAAGTTGTTGCATTAGAGTCGATTACTTGAATGGAGAGATGAAGGGAGCGGTGGAAAAATTAGAGAACAGTGGAAAGGATTGTACAAAAAGCGGAAACACACATACATGTACTAGCACACACACACGTGTGCATGCACACACAGGCATGCACACACACCCTCAGCACACTGTGTGTGAGAATCTGGTGTGACGAGTCAACCAGGGGTGACGGACCTGCACGCAACACTCTGCTACTGGGATAATGGCTCAATGGTGTGAGGAGGGGAAGAGGAAGAGGAAGGGAAGGAGGAGGAGAGAGATATTAATGAATCTGCGAATCCCTCTTAAGGATTACAATCTTCTCATCCATCCATCCATCTCTCTCTCTCTCTCTCTCTCTCTCTCTCTCTCAGCTCAGAGTCATTCTTTCACATCTCCCTGCATTAATGCAACGTGGTAAAGCAGTTGGTTGGGGTAGCGGAGAGAGAGAATATATCTAATTTGGAACAAGGCAGTGCAGTAACGTATTAACACTCGAACCGCCATAGGCCAATGGCCAATGGCCACTGACATTTGATTTTGTAAATTTTAAAAATCAGCGTAAAAAAAGCAATGTCCTTCTCCTTCCCTGACTTTTCCTAAATGTTAGTATTTTACATTCATCATTTTCCAGAATTTTTTAATCACAAACAGAAAAGTATTTAGAGCCTTTTTACCTGTTTTTTTCCTCACACCTATTCCTAACTTAACCCGCCAAGACAATAAGCAGTATGACATTGGTACCCAGCCAGGCGCCAATGCGTCTCTCTCTTCTCACTGAATTAATGACATGGATGAATGGGCGAATCCACCTTCACAATTGAATTTAAATTAAGCCTAACTGAATGATAAGGAGGGTGAAGTGGTTGATTTAATTTAGAAAGACAATAGTGTAATGATGAGTTTGTGTTATGCCTATTTATCAGCAGCAAATAATATGACCTTGTGGCCTTGCAGGTTGAGGTCAGAGACCTGGCAGTGTGGTGCCAGGACAACAACCTCCCTCTCAACGTGAGCAAGACAAAAGAGCTGATCGTGGACAACAGGAAAAGGGGGGCCGAGCACGCCCCCATTCACATCGATGGGGCTGTAGTGGAGCGGGTCGAGAGCTTCAAGTTCCTTTGCGTCCACATCATTAATAAACTATCATGGTCCAAACACACCAAGATAGTCGTGAAGAGGGAACAACAATGCCTATTCCCCCTCATGAGACTGAAATTATTTGTCATGGGCCCTGAGATCCTCAAAAAGTTCTGCAGCTGCACCATCAAGAGAATCCTGACTGGTTGCATCACCGCATGGTATGGCAACTGCTCGGCCTCCGACAGCAAGGCGCTACAGAGGATAGTGCGTACATCACTGGGGCCAAGCTTCCTGCCATCCAGGACCTCTATACCAGATGGTGTCAGAAGAAGGCCCTAAAAATTGTTAAAGACTCCAGCCACCCTAGTCATAGACTGTTGTCTCTGCTACCGCACGGCAACCCTGTACCGGAGCGCCAAGTCTAGGTCCAAAAAGCTCCTTAACAGCTTCTACCACCAAGCCATTAGACTGCTAAACAGTTAATCAAATGGCTACCCGGACTGTTTACATTGACCCCCTTTTTTACGCTGCTGCTACTCGCTGTTTATTATCTATGCATAGTCACTTTACCCCTACCTACATGTACATATGACCTCAATTACCTGGACTAACCCGTATCCCCGCACACTGACTCGGTACGGTACCCCCTGTATATAGCCTCGTTATTGTTATTTTATTGTGTTATTTTTTTTTCTTACTTTAGTTTATTATTATTATTATAATTATTATTATTATTTAAGATTTTCTTACTTTTACAAAAATGTAGCATTGTTGGTTAAGGGCTTGTAAGTAAGCATTCGATGCATGTGACAAATACAATTTGATTTGATTTGATACCATTCTCTTTTAAGTTTTACTTTATAAAAATAAGCTGTTATGGGACTGTTTATTTAATATAACACTATTACTCATAAAATGTATTGTAAGGCAAACAAAAAACATGCTAGGTGTTGCAGTAGGCTTTTAGAATAATGCAAAACATATCTTTGACTATCCGAGTTGATGAGCGAAGGGACGCACACGATGCCAGGCCACTGAATGAATGACAATGGATGGAATGGGCGACAATTGGGCAAGTTACTTCACAATCACATTTATATTAGGCCTAACTGAATGATGAGGGTGAAGAGATGGATTTAATTTAGAACAACAATAGTTTGATGAGTTTGTGCTATGCCTAATTATCAGCGTTGGCACTCATGTTAATAATTTCACCACGTGCCTTGCGGGTTGATACCATTCTCTTTTATATTATACTTTGTAAAAATAGGCTGTTATTTACTATAACGCCATTACTAATCAAATTAATTGTAAGGGAAACGAAAACATGCTACATTTTGCAGCCTTTAGAATATTGCAAAACATATCCTTGACTATCCAAGTTGATGAGCGGGAAACAAACAATGCCAGCCTACTGCTCATTGAAACTACACCTAAACTATACTGAAACCAATTTCACACATAATAAGAGATTTCCCACGAGGTGCCAGTATGAAAATGTATGCACTTACTAACTGTAAGTCGCTCTGGAGAAGAGCGTCTGCTAAATGACTAAAAAAATTAAAAAATGAAGGAGCATCACTTTATCAAATCCTCCTTCAGAGTCACATGCAGGTCAGACATTTGGATTTCCATATAGTATCAGAAAAAGCAAATTCTGCAGTTTCTATGCCACTTACCTTTGTCACATAACTCTCAAAATTCAAGAGGTGCAGCTCTATTTCCAAATTTCACTTTTTTCAAGAATATCCATGCTGTCCTTGCATTTAGCACATGACCACCTGCGCAGCATCATTGCTCTGGCTACTAAGCAAAAACTAGTAACATAATAAACATAACAATAGAATATGCCATCAAAGGAGCAGGATCTATAAAGGAACAGGATCGCTAAGCCTTTCTGATGTAAAACATACATGAAATATTTTGCAACTGTTAACATTAGCATAGAACCCTGTTAGAGTACAATAATCCCCAACTAAGGGGAATTAAGGGGAAATGGCTTTGAGTGCAATTGGAAAAGAGAGAGAGGGGTGAAGAGAGAGAGAGAGAGAGAGAGAGAGAGAGAGAGAGAGAGAGAGAGAGAGAGAGAGAGAGAGAGAGAGAGAGAATGAAAGACAGAGAGGGATCGAGCGATAGTTGGAGATAAAACAGATAATGAAATAAACTGAAAGTCAGGGAATGAAAAGGGGGGAGAGAGGGATCGAGAGATAGAATCGAAAAACAGTAAGGGATCGTGAGAGATAGAGATAAGACATAATTAAACAAATTGAAAAGGAAGGAAGAGAGAGAGAGAGAGAGCGAGAGAGAGAGAAAGAGAGAGGATGAAAGAGAGAGAGAAAAACAGACAGAAAGGGAAAGGGAAAGGGGGATACCTAGTCAGTTGTACAACTGAATTCATTCAACTGAAATGTGTCTTCCGCATTTAACTCAACCCCTCTGAATCAGAAAGATCCAAACTAGTACCTGAGCCTCAGGTAGAGCTACGTCCATGATGTTGGGTTGACCGCGTGGCTCCCTGTTCTCCAGCCTGGAGAAGATGACCTGGTAGCCCCTGATCTGGCCGTGCTGCTTCCCTGGGAGGGGTGGCTTCCACGTCACCCTGATGGCCGTTGAGTTTACAGCCACTACCTCTAGCTTCCTGGGGGCGGCACCTGGCACTGTGAAGGTGGGGGGAAGTCTTATACAGCTGAGGAAAGGCAAGAAAATGCAGTATACCAAGAGGTCTGGTCCTTATGATAACTGTTGAAGGCAGCCATGGTAGTGCATCAGTCTGATATCCTGAACCGAAGCTAAACAAAATACAAACTTTACCTTATCCACGTGTCTGTGTGTTTGGGAAGTGGGCTATCTAAAGCGCATGTCCAGTCTGGCCCCGAAAACTATTTAGGACAGCTTGTGAGTGTGTGTGTGTGTGTGTGTGTGTGTGTGTGTGTGTGTGTGTGTGTGTGTGTGTGTGTGTGTGTGTGTGTGTGTGTGTGTGTGTGTGTTAATTCATATTTAAGTCACCACTTATATGTTTGAGCACTGAACGTTTACCCCACTGTGTCGGTGTTAGTTGGCCGAGAGTAACTTGTAGCTCGCTGGGTGCGGTAGCTCAGCGACCCAGATGTTGTATAGCATTAGGCTATCATTATCAGCCATTTGCGTTGTGCTGATTGTTCGGAGCACTCTGCTGGTTTCTGGTGGCGGTGGTGATAGTGGTGGTTTGGTTCGGTGATCCATGGTGGAGTGCCGCGTTATGTCGCGTTTGTGCGTGTGTAAATCCTTTGGAAAAGGCATGTGGTGGCATGGGTTCCATGTCCTGTGACAGCGTCTCGGGCGCTAGGCATTCTGGGTGATGTAGTCAATGTTGTTTTAAACCAGATTTGCCACATTTGTTGATGGTGTTGCAGGCTTATTTGATTTTCATTATTTACATTATTATTATATTATATTATTTGAATAATATATGTACATTATATATTAGAATAATATATTGTCATTATTTGTTTGTTGTATTTCAGGTTTATGACCTGTGGTCATTTCATTTAAAATAAAATTAAGGACAAAACACGAGTCATGACATTGTGTGCGTCCTCGTGAGCCTTTTCGGAGGGCTAAATAACGAAAAATCCGAACAGTCATAAACCACGGTTCTCCTTTTACATGGATAATGCAAGGACTAGAACATTCGTCATGAGACTAATAGGCTAACAGTCCACCATAAAGCTGTCTGCTCATCTGCTGACTTACTAGGCAAATCATTAATGTGTGAAAGCCAAGAAGAGGATAGAGTATACAGTTAAAGGACTACTTAAAACCCAGTTGGCGGAAAACACTTGAACTTGAGTTAAACGCTAGAAAAGTTGGCAAGATGTCAGCATCAGAGGAGGAGCTGGAGAGGCTAAAACAGAAGCGGTCAGCAGCCCAGACTGCATTCACTAGAAGAGCCAATTACCTCGCCTCCAGAGCTAGTGCACTGGGGGAAAGTGAAATGAGAAGTGAGTGGAGGAACTTTAAAGTGGATCACTCCAGAGTCAGAGATGCAGGGTTTGAGTATGCCACGGCCCTGAGAGAAGTGGACGACGATGAAGTCAAAAAGAAGGCGGAAAACATTGACGGAAAAACAGCAGAATGTGACTGTAAGTTTGATGAAACTGAACAAATCATCCTGATCAGCTTCTGGACAAGGTTCGTTGAGGCGGAAATTACCACCCTCACTGGACCAGGCCGAGGCAACCGATCACCACCATATGACCAGGAGGGAATGTGAATTGATTCATAGGAACCTGGAACGGGAGGTCTACAACTTCGAATGAGGATTGGATGAGTGGAAAGATTTGATCCCTCGATCCAAGGCAACAGAGTCAAAGGACCAGATCCGGAAGTTGAAGAAAAGGAGTGAAAAACTGTGGGATGAGTGGGCATGGAAAGGCGGTTCTCAATCCGACGACGAAGAGAAATTGGGAAAAGTGAAAATTGTGGAGCAGGAGGAGCCAGTTGGGGCTTACAACTACAGGCCCCAGATCAGCCTAGAACGTGCACGCTTGCCCATGTTTGCTGGTAATATGAGGGATTACTACCGCTGGAAAGCTGAATGGGAGGACTTGCAACGTCTGTGAAACACTCATGGATTGGAAAATGTGAGGAAATTCCATCTCTTGGGAACGCTAGATGAAAAATTCAAGAGGGACCTCGTATTGTCCAGCTGTGGATCCGCCAACGACGTGTTCAGGCTCCTGCACAACAAGTACGGAAATAAGCCGAAAATAGTGCTGCTGATTGCACAAGAAGTGCAAGGACTTTTCCTCATCAAAGGAAACCATCCGAGGAAGACAATCAAACTGATTCAATGTGTGGAGAGAACTCTTCGTGACCTACAAGTCTTAGGGGAGGAAGATGCTGTAAAGAACCGAGTGGTTGTGCAGTCGATTGAAAGTAAGCTTCCTGACTCCCTGAAAGAAAAGTGGTTAACACACAAAAATGACCCTGGAAGCAGGTTTTCACCACGCAACCACATCGACTGTCTACTGCAATACTTGAAAAAGCAGGAGGACATTCTCGAGGAACTAGACCAGCTACAGCCTAGCCCGGCGGACAATACTGAGAGGTCAAGCGAAAAGAAAAAAGAAAGGAGGGCATTCACCAGAGCCACATCAGGAAACACCCTAAAGGGCTCTCAACCAAGCTCATGCATCACATGTGGAGACAACGAGCACGGAGGTAGGCTGTTCGCCTGCAAGGTCTTCAAGAAGCTCAATCTGACAGGCAAGAAGGCTCAGTTTAGGAGAGCAGGAGCATGCTTTAAGTGCTTGCGCCTTCATGGTGACAATGGCGGCTGCACAGAAAAGTATCTATGCTCAAAGGATGACTGTCAGAAAGAGGGATCTTCAGACCACAATTACTTGCTCTGTCCAAAGCCACAGATCAAGAAGAAAGAGGAAAAGAGCGGAGAGCAGAGCGATGCAAAATTGGGGAAAAGGGGGCTTGGACTAACCAACAAACAGGAGGAGCTCCTTGCCAAACTTTCTATAGAGCTGCGAGCAGAGTTCAAAGAAGCCTTTTCAAATAAGATCACGACAAAAGTGTGTGCTAGCACTGGTTTTGAGCCAAAAGAGTGCCCTGTCATAATGATGCTGTTGGATGTGACGACAAACTCTGGCCAGCTAGTCGGTACGTTGATTGATCTCGCTTCAGATACTAATTATATCTCTAATAAAATGAAACCCCACCTCTTTAAGGAATACCTGGGATAGGATAAAGTAATCCTTCTACCCCCCCCTTACCCCAACCCACCCCCAAAAAAAAAAAAAAAAGATTAAAAAAAATAAGAAAAAAACATTGTAAAGTGGTTATCCCACTGGCTATAAGGTGAATGCACCAATTTGTAAGTCGCTCTGGATAAGAGCGTCTGCTAAATGACGTAAATGTAAATATTAATGTAATAAAGCAGCAGAGCGTCTCAAGCTAAATGGTGAGAACATTAAGTTGATTGTCCAAGGTGTTGGAGGGATGGAGAAAACCATTACTACCAAGAAGTATACCCTGAGGCTGAGAGTAAAAACTCCCAAAGGTATAGTAGCAGAGCACAAACTCCTTTGTTACGGCTTGGAAGATGTTGCGAAGGTGAACCAAGCTGTCACGCCACAGAAACTGCAGAAGTTCTTTCCAAATTTTCCACTCAAGGACTTGGTCCGGCCCGAAAAGATCGACCTGTTGATTAGCCACAGGGAGGGTCGCCTGGTCCCACAGCCAGTCAGTGTAGTTGGAGACCTCGTCCTCTGGGATGGCGGTAGGTGCCCCCCTGGAGGCAAGGAAATGACCCTAGGAGAGGAAAGAGACTTGGAGAAAATAAAGGAATGTCTCACCTACGTGCAAGCTGACAAGCACAGCGAATCCCCTCACTGGGACGCAGCTTACCCGTGGAAAGGAGACCCCGCAGCGCTGCCTGACAATCGACGTGCAGTGGAAGCGACCTTTTTAAACACCGAGAAACGACTGGAGAGGGAGCCGGAATGGAAGGCTGCGTACAGAGAGCAAATCCACGATATGGTCTCAAGAGTGGCTGCCGTTAAAGTCACCCAAGAGGAAATCGAGAGCTGGAAGGGACCTAAGTGGTATATCAGTCATTTAGTTGCTCCAAATCCAACTCAACCACTACCCCTGTAAGAATTGTCTGGAACAGTAGCCAATAATTCATGGGAATAAGTTTAAATGACCTACTGTACAAGGGTCCTGACGTCCTAAATCAGATAAGGGGCGTGCTTCTGAGATTCAGGACTGGGTTGTACGCCGCCCTGGGCGATGTGAAAAAAATTCACAATTCTGTCTGGCTAGAAGACAAAGAAGTACACCTCCATCGATTCCTCTGGAGAGACAATCCTGAGGAGGTGATTGAAGTCTTTGCTGTCGTCAGGGTCAACATTGGCGATAAACCTGCTGGTTGTATCGCCCAGGTGGCAATGAGACAAACCGCCAACCTGCCCAGTTTGCAGCCATGGTTGAGGAGCGCAGAGTTGTGGTAGAAGATAGTTATGTGGATGACATCTTGACGTCCCACAATGACTTGCAGATACTGGAGAAAATCACCAAAGGAGTGGAAAAGATTTTAAAGGCTGGAGGCTTCTCCCTTAAGCCATGGGTCTTATCAGGCCAAAGTGGGAGGTCCGCAACCACAACTGATGCCAGTATCAGTAAGACAACTCGGAGTGTGCCCAAAATGCTGGTGTTACCCAACCAGATGCGGGACGAAGAAAGCAAACACTTGGAGTAGGCTATGAACCAGAGACTGACAAACTTTGTGTGATGACCTCCGTAAATGTCTCAAAGAAGAGAGGAAAGATGAGGACAGGAGTCGATTTGCGCGAAGAGGATGTCAGAGGTAAAACTCCAAACCCATTGACCCGTCGGATGCTGCTAAGTTAGATCGCTGGATTCTACAACCCCATTGGTCTTGCCACACCCGCAAAGAAGAAAGGGGTGATGCTTGTGAGAAAAGCTTACCAAGAAGCGAGTATAAGCAGTCCAGTTAAGGACATTTGGGATGACCCACTCTCACCAAAACTACGGGAGGCTTCCATAAGACTCCTCTAAGAATATGTGAGACTTGACCAGATCAGGTTCGAAAGAAGCCTCACACCAACTGGAGCCATAGGCCATCCAATGGGAGTCACGGTTTCAGATGGGAGTGAGGCTTCCAAGGCGTGGTGCTCTACCTCAGTTGGAAGATGCAGAATGGGGTCGTAGTGAGGCTGTTTGAGTCAAAAGCTTACCCCTCTCAACCAGAAATGAGACGTGATTAAGGCAGAGGTATGTGGTGCTGTCTTTTCGATCCATCTGAGAAAATACCTTGTAAAGCACTGCCGCATCAAGGTCGCACGCTGGGTCCACTTCGTGGATAGCCAAACAATCCTGGGAGCAATTCACAAGGATAGCTATGGCTACCAAACTTTCTTCGCTAACCGCATCGGAGAGATCCAGAAGGCTGGACCAGTGGAAGACTGGAGGTGGAATGAGGGCAACCTGAACATAGCAGACATCATCACAAGGGGAGCAACTCCTGAGGAACTCGATGAAGGGTCAGAGTGGCAACAAGGCCCAGAGTTCCTGAGTTGGCCTGAGGCTGAGTGGCCTGTGAAGACGGCCAGTGAGATATTGACCAGCGTGGCTGATGACGTTATAAGGTTGCAGAGAAGAGCGTTCTCAGCTGTAGTCACCAGGTCTCAGGCAGAAAAATTCTCAGGCCCCAGCAATGCTGATGTTGGGGCAGACTTGCAAGACTCCGCAACGCGACCGCAGATGAAAGACCAAGGTCCAACTCCAGCAGTAGAGAGGCCAAAGAGGAAGCCCTGGGGTGTAGCTCTAGTGCGCCTTGTTGGGCCCGAACGATTCAGTAGCTTGTCTAAATTGTGTGGAACAATCGCCTGGGTTCGAAGAGCTGCAGAATCCTGGCTGAGGACAAGCTACCAAGCCTCGAGCTCAGCAAAGTGGGAGGTGAGGGGCCCCAGGCTGTCTGTGGGAGAGAGAACGGCGGCTTGCGTTGTGCTGATTGTTCGGAGCACTCTTCTGGTTTCTGGTGGCGGTGGTGATAGTGGTGGTTTGGTTCGGTGATCCATGGTGGAGTGCGCGTTATGTTGCGTTTGGACGAGGCATGGGTTCCATGTCCTGTGACAGCGTCCATAGCAACCAGTGACAGCAGAGTCACTGTGCGCATGCTCCTCGGGCGCTAGGCATTCTGGGTGATGTAGTCAATGTTGTTTTAAGACAGATTTGCCAATTTTTTTGATGAGTGTTGCAGGCTTATTTGATTTTCATTATTTACATTATTATTATATTATATTATTTGAATAATATATTTACATTATATATTTGAATAATATATTGTCATTATTTGTTTGTTGTATTTCAGGTTTATGACCTGTGGTCATTTAATTTAAAATAAAATTAAGGACAAACACGAGTCATGACATTGTGTGCTTCCTGGTGAGCCTTTTCGGGGGCTAAATAACGAAAAATCAGAACAATCTCACTGTGAACAAAAAAAAGAGAAGTGAGAAAAGAGAGGGAAGTGGAAAAAGAAGGAGTGACTGAGTGAGTTGTGTTCCAGTTCTCTGGGCTCAGAGGGAGCCAGACGTGAACTCTGCATGAGGACGGAACCACAGGAGGAAGAAGAGAGAAAAATTAAATTATAATGATGCTAGAAAGGACAGAAATAATGAAGGGAGTAAGTAATGAAAAGAGGGGGCATTGAGGGTGATGAGCCTTAACCCTGGATGGATAGCAGTCTAAAAGTCACAGAGGAGACAAAGTCAAACCAAAGAAAGAGGGAGAAAAAGAGAGAGAGGAAAAAAGGAAAGGAAAGATAGAGGGATCAACACTATAGATTTCAACAATGAGACCAGGACAGCGTACAGAGAGAAGAGCTGTAGAGCAGGAGTTAGTTAAGTTCCATAGAAACCAGTAGAAACCAGTAGAGACAAGTAGAAACCAATAGAGATAAGTGGGAATCAGAAGATACCAGCAGAGACAAGTAGGAACCAGTAGAGAACAGTGGAGAATATTAGAGATCAGTAGAAACCAGTAGAGACAAATATAAACCAATAGAGATTCGCAGAGACCAGTAGAAACCACTAGAGACTAATAAAACCCGTAGAGACAAGTAGAAAGCAGTAGAAACTGTTAAAGACAAGGGGAAAATACAGAGGGGAAGAGAATGGCAACAGAGCCGAAGAGACAGACAGGAGAAGTCAGTCGGAGAAGTCAGAGCAGTCAGCTTCACCCAGGGACGATAGGGTTAAAACCGCAACCAGAAGCAGAACCAGAACCCAACCTACCATCCTCTTTTGTTTTGATCCTGACCGGAGTGCTCTCTGGGCCAGGGCCTACATCAGTGTGAGCGCTAACCCACACCTGGTACTCAGTCCACTTCTCCAGGCCCTCCAGCACATAACTAGAGGTGTCCGCTCCGATGCCTGACACCTCGTGGCGCTCCGGGTCCTCGTTGGTGCTGCCCGTGGCCTGGTAGCTGACCGTGTACGCCACGATGGCACCATGGCGGGATGCAGCAGGCGGGGCCACCCAACTCACCTTGAGGGAGGTGGAGCTTAGACTGGACAGGTGGACCTCCTGAGGGGGGGCTGAGGGAGCTGTAGAGGAGGGGGTAGGACAAGCGAGCAGGGGATGGGGATCAAGCAAAAATAATAAACCAACTAAAATATAACACAACATAATCAAGGATAGGGAGGTGGGTGCATACTCTGGACTGGGAGATTGGTTTTATCAAATCAGATAAAAACTAGCATGTCTGTTTTTATATGTAAATACTGTATGTGTGTGTGTCAGGTGAATATTATTTATTTTATTTGAGAATTTAAAGAAGCCACAACAGGCAACCAAAATTGCAGAGGATGATATATAAAAAAAGTTTAAAAAAAAGACTTGTTTCCATTGTGATCCTCTTGGTAGGCAAGTGGCTGCAGGGCAAAACAAGTAACATGGGCACTCTGTGCCATACCTTCAATCATATACAATGTCCACATATTTACATATATAAAAAAAAAAAGCAATATACACATCCAACAAATCCACTAGGGCAGAGTGGTTTTACACTTGGCTAGGAGGCTATCTCAACATTAACCAAGCCTTGCAGTAGTGTTTTAACCTAAGACTGGCATACATTTTTTTTTATCTCAACCAGCAGTTTGTTCCACTCTAACACTGCCATATATAAAAACGTGTTCTGGCCAGTACAGCTCTTGAATCGACATGGCACAAAATCTGTGGCACTGCCTCTCTTGGCGTAGGAATGAGAGTCCCCTATGGGCTTAGTTTGGATGATAAAATGGGATTGGGGGGTAACTGCAACAGTAAATAGATAACTACTACTACTAACTACTGGTAACTAATGGTAGTTACCTAGTAATTAATAGTTATTACCACGTTATTACCCCATTATTACCGAGCTGTAATTTAAAGTTCTACCCAGATCTCTCCAGTTCAGTGAAGAATGTTTTCTTTCTATCTCTAGCGGAAGATCTCTTGACCAACTCGCCACAGTCTAGAAGCAAAACGAATAATAACAACACATTAACTGACTGGGAATCACAATAAAAGAGAATACTAATTAAATACCAAAACACAACAAAAGCATTCTTACTATAACATGCACCTACAATACTCAGACTGATGACAAATGTATAAGAAACGATGAGTTACAGTTCATCAAAGGAAGAAAGGAGGGGGGAGAAATTAGAAGCCGGGGGGTTTTGGAATGGGAAGCAGGCATTTGGAGTTTATATATTTTTTATTTAGCATGCCTGTTTGTGTCCCTTCTTTTAACAACCAGAGCAATGAACGAAAACAGTAAGTATAATATTTATTCCTTTACAAATCATCTTGGGACCCGAAAAACTGCATCCTCAAAGCTTTGTGTGACATGAAACACCTCCCCAAATAAATATAGGACCGTCGGGTGCTGAGTGGGCTGGGAAGATCAGGCTCATCCCATGAGAAGCATATCTCTCTCTCTCTCTCTCTCTCTCTCTCTCTCTCTCTCTCTCTCTCTCTCTCTCTCTCTCTCTCTCTCTCTCTCTCTCTCTCTCTCTCTCTCTCTCTCTCTCTCTCTCTCTCTCTCTCTCTCTCTCTCTCTCTCTCTCTCTCTCTCTCTCTCTCTCTCCATATTGACAAAGCCTTGTGTTCGGCTGTGTAGCAGGCATTGACAGGGCAATTTTGGAGAAATAGTGACAGTGCAAGCCATGCATCATATTAAGTTATTTTCCTTCAGTGGGGAACAAAAACTCTGGCTTCTAATTATGACTGAGCAAGAGAGTCTGTTGTCTTTGCTGGTGATGATGTCATCAACAGCTGCTGCTGCTGTTTCAACAGCTCGAGCACGACACACACACAAACAAACATACATACACACACACACCATATTTCATCGGAATGGGAACATCGTCGCCTCCGAGCACACCGGGACATGCAGTTTCAGGCGCAAATCTATTTGTTGGAATCAGCAGCCGGCCGGCAGGCAGGCAGTGGCTGAGACATGTTACCGCAAACGGCATGGAGAGATTAAGAATTTATATCACAGATAATACACATAGGCGTATAAAGACACAGCATTTCCCCATGTTTCCTCTCCGTACACTGCTACAGTATCCTGACGCATCGTATATCTGAGCCCTGGAGTTTATTTTCTATTTTCCAGGAAATGTATCTCACTCACTCACTCACTCACTCACTCACTCACTCACTCACTCACTCACTCACTCACTCACTCACTCACTCACTCACTCACTCACTCACTCACTCACTCACACACAGAGAGACAGGAGGAACAGTGTGGCAGATGACACTGAGCTACGAGTGAGCGAATTAAAGGCTTGAGAAAGGAGGGGGAATTTCAGGTCAGCAAGTTCAATTCTTGGATGAGGAGGTGGGGGACGAGGAGGTGGAAGGAGAGGACAGAGGAGTGGGGGATCATGGCTGTTTAGTTAAGGGATTATGCCTGAGAACACAGCTAATACAATCACTTCAAACTGAAGCTGGAAAGATGGCAAACTAGCTGCACTTCGTTTTTTTTTACCTGTTTTCTATTGATATTTCTTTGTATACTGTATATCCATAAAAATTATGCTGATTCATGATTTCGACTGGCTGAGAAAAGCTGCCTGCCTGTCTGTCTCATCCAGACTCCCGACACGTTCATTACTATGCGACAGCTGGAGATTGAATTTGAATATTGAAACAATGTTGCAAATGTCGTAGACAGCAAGGTTTAAACAAATCTCCGCTTTTGAAAACTAAATGTTAGTCTAAAAGAAATGTGAGATAACGTCTAGATGCTTTTTATAGTGGAGATCAAGTTTATACATTTTCTGGCTGGGCTGACGAGACAGTGGATTGAGCAGTCAGATGGAACAGAGTAAATAGGCATTTTAACATCATAGATTTAGCCGGTGGTAACTTGTGGAATAGAATGCGGTTTTAACCGATCAGCGTTCAGGATTAGACCCACCCATTGTATAATTTGAAACAGCTGCTGGTCAATTGAGACTTGAGGTCGGTGCAGGTGATTCTCCTGGGTTAGTGGATGATGCGGCGCTAAAGAGAAGGATAAAGAGAGAGAGAGAGCGAGAGAAAGGGAGGAGTGTGTACTCACTGGACTGGGCGGTGCGGGCCTCTATGGGCTGAGTGTAGACCCCCAGGCCGAACTCTGAGCGGGCTGCCAGGGAGAAGCGGTACAGGGTGTCGGGCTTCAGACCCTCCACGGCGTATGACCCCACAGGGTTAAAGGTCACGTGGATCTGAGAGAGGAGAGAACATATTTGTTGATTCAATCTATTACACAAGTATTTGAACTCTCCCATTGACATAAGTGCAAGATTAACGTGTTTTAGTTTAATTGAGTTGATCTCAAGTTAGGATTCGGCCTCAATGGCTTGTTTTATTTTAATCTGTGCAGGTTGGTGTATTGGATCATAAACCAAACTGTAGTTGCTTATTTGTAATATCAACCAATGTCTGAGACAATGTGAAAACACCTAAAATAACACTCAAATGACTCTGAGAATCTAGCTAGGTCTGCTTCAGTATGTGTATGCAGTGTTGATTGTGAACATTCAGAGAAAAACTACTTCAAATGGCCCACATTTGTGGAGAGGTTGAATTGCTTTCATTGCCTATCGATTGGTAGCTAATTGCTCTCTCAGCCAGAGGATACAAGCAAACAGGCGCTATTACAGCTGATGATTGACATTGAGAAACAGACAAACACAGGATAATTGTTCTGGCTGTTGATATGGCAACTCCTTTATTACCTCCATCCACGGAGGAGAGGAGGAAGACATCTTTCTACAACTGCTGTGCTTCAGCCCTGACACGTAACCATTCAGAGAAATTGCATCGTAAAAAAACATCCCTTGATGGGAGAAACAGTTATCAGTCTGCAGAGTAGCCTCATGCCTGGAATAGTGAAATGGTGTGTTTTCGTGCGTGCATAGCGTGAGCTCAAAATCGATAGCGATATCAAGAGAGATCCAGAGAGAGGGAGAGAGAGAGAAGGAGAGAGAGGCAGTGAGAGAGAAATTGATATGAGTAAATGCTCCTGGGTTCTGTTGGGTCGTTCCTACCTTGTTGTCAGAGTTGTCCTCCCAGTATTGTAGTTCATACTTAGTGATGGAGTCCTGGACCGGCCACAGCCAGGTCAGCATGATACGGGTGTCCAACTCCGCCTCCGCCTTGAAGCTGGAGGGCTGGGCAGGGACTGGACATAGACATTGAGGGGGCAGAGGGGCAAAGGTGAGAGTTGTTCACAGAGCTAAAAAACAACAACAAAAAGCACAATATCATCACCAACAAGACAATCAACGTTTAGGGTAAATCTACACTATTCATGGTAGTCAACTATTCATGGTAGTCATAATGTGGTCCTCTGTAGCTCAGCTGGTAGAGCACGGCGCTTGTAACGCCAAGGTAGTGGGTTCGATCCCCGGGACCACACATACGTAAAAATGTATGCACGCATGACTGTAAGTCGCTTTGGATAAAAGCGTCTGCTAAATGGCATATTATTTTATTATTTTTTACAAGCTATGCGAACACAAACCCTCACACACAACATCCATCTCTCTCTGCTCACCTCCCTGCTGTGTTTTGACCTGCAGTACATCAGAAGGCGGTCCGTCCCCTACAGAGGTGAACCCCAGCACCCTGAGGCTGTAGGTGATGTCAGTGGTCAGCCCTGAGATGGTGGTCAATCTGCTGTCGTCAGTATTGTGTTTCTGCCACACACTCAGAGGGGCACCAAGGTCCCAGCTGTAGTACACCCGGTACCTGGGGATGGGGTTAGAAAGAGGTCAAAACCTCAAAATATTTCTCAGTAGTATCAGTATTTTTAGAGTACTTTTGCGTCTGTTTTATTGGTCTATATCTTATCTAGTTTGAAAAAAAACATGTTATATTAACCATATATATTATGACTTTTGCTTATATATGACTTGTGTTGCATCTACAGTGGGGAGAACAAGTATTTGATCCACTGCCGATTTTGCAGGTTTTCCTACTTACAAATCTGTAATTTTTATCATAGGTACACTTCAACTGTGAGAGATGGAATCTAAAACAAAAATCCAGAAAATCACATTGTATGATTTTTAAGTAATGCATTTGCATTTTATTGCATGACATAAGTATTTGATCACCTACCAACCAGTAAGAATTCCGGCTCTCACAGACCTGTTCGTTTTTCTTTAAGAAGCCCTCCTGTTCTCCACTCATTACCTGTATTAACTGCACCTGTTTGAACTTGTTACCTGTATAAAAGACACCTGTCCACACACTCAATCCAACAGACTCCAACCTTTCCACAATGGCCAAGACCAGAGAGCTGTGTAAGGACATCAGGTAAAATTGTAGACCTGCACAAGGCTGGGATGGGCTACAGGACAATAGGCAAGCAGCTTGGTGAGAAGGCAACAACTGTTGGCGCAATTATTAGAAAATGGAAGAAGTTCAAGATGACGGTCAATCAACCTCGGTCCTCTACATGCTTTGTAAGTAGGAAAACCTGCAAAATAGGCAGTGTATCAAATACTTGTTCTACCCACTGTATGTAGCCTTGAAAAATGTTTTCGAAGGCTTCATTAAGCCTGCATAAGACATACATCTATGATGGCTGTGTCCCAAATGTCACCCTATTCCCTATATAGCACACTACGTTTGACCAGAGCCCTGTGTGCCTTGGTCAAAAGTAGTGCACTATAAAGGGTATAGGGTGCCATTTAGGATTTAACCAACATCTTACCCTCTGATCTGTCCGTTAGGTTCCTCAGGTGGTTCCCATTGGACCAGCATGGTGGAAGCAGACAGCATGCGGACCTGGACGGCCAGAGGGGGCGAGGATGGAGCCTGTTCCCCCGTACGGGTCTCTACGGGGTCAGTAGGCGGCCCGCGCCCAATGTTGTTCACCGCCATCACACAGAACTTATACTCAGAGTAGGGGCTGAGCCCTCCGATGCTGTAACGTGTTGTGGTCACTCTGTCCACCTATAATATAATATGGTAATTTAGCAGACACTTACACTACCGGTCAAAAGTTTTAGAACACTTACTCATTCAAGGGTTTTTCTTTATTTTTACATTGTAGAATAATAGTGAAGACATCAAAACTATGAAATAACACATATGGAATTCTGTAGTAACCAAAAAAGTGTTAAACAAATCAAAATATATTTGAGATTTGAGATTCTTCAAATAGCCACCCTTTGCTTTGCTGACAGCATTGCACACTCTTGGCATTCTCTCAACCAGCTTCATGAGGTAGTCATCTGGAATGCATTTCAATTAACAGGTGTGCCTTCTTAGAAGTTAATTAGTGGAATTTATTTCCTTCTTAATGCGTTTGAGCCAATCAGTTGTGTTGTGACAAGGTAGGGGGGGGTATACAGAAGTCCATATTATGGCAAGAACAGCTCAAATAAGCAAAGAGAAACGACAGTCCATCATTACTTTAAGGCAAGAAGGTCAGTCTATATGGAAAATGTCAAGAACTTTGAATGTTTCTTCAAGTGCAGTCGCAAAAACCATCAAGAGCCAAGATGAAACTGGCTCTCATGAGGACTGCCACAGGAATGAAGACCCAGAGTTACCTCTGCTGCAGAGGGGACGTTCATTAGAGTTACCAGCCTCAGAAATTGCAGCCCAAATAAATGCTTCAAAGAGTTCAAGTAACAGTCCCATCTGAACATCAGCTGCTTTTCAGAGGACACTGTGTGAATCAGGCCTTCTGGTCGAATTGCTGCAAAGAAACGACTACTAAAGGACACCAATGAGAAGAAGAGACAAGCTTGGGCCAAGAAACACGAGCAATGGACATTAGACCGGTGGAAATCTGTCCTTTGGTCTGGAGTCCAAATTTGAGATGACTAGTTCCAACCGCTGTGTCTTTGTGAGACGCGTTGTGGGTGAATGGATGATCTTCACTTGTGCATTGCCCACCGTAAAGCATGGAGGTGGAGGTGTCATGTTATGGGGGTGCTTTGCAGGTGTCACTGTCTGTGATTTATTTAGAATTCAAGGCACACTTAACCAGCATGGCTAACACAGCATTCTGCAGCGATACGCCATCCCATCTGGTTTTGGCTTAGTGGGACTATCATTTGTTTTTCAACAGGACAATGACCCAACACACCTCCAGGCTGTGTGTCACGCCCTGGCTCTGGGGACTCTTATATGTTGAGCCAGGGTGTTAGATTCCATGTTTAGTGTTCTATGTTGATGTTCTAGTTTATGTGTTTCTATGTTGGCCGGGGTGGTTCCCAATCAGAGGCAGCTGTGGCTTGTTGTCTCTGATTGGGAACCATACTTAGGCAGCCTGTTTTGCACTTGTTATTTGTGGGATCTTGTTCCGTGTAGGTTTGTGTTTTATGACCGAGGACTTCACGTTTCGTTTTGTTGTTGTGTATAAAGTACTAATTAAAAGATGTACGCATATCACGCTGCGCCTTGGTCCACTTATTACGACGATCGTGACACTGTGTAAGGGCTATTTTACCAAGAAGGACAGTGATGGAGTGCTGCATCAGATGACCTGGCCTCCACAATCCCCCGACCTCAACCCAATTGAGATGGTCTGGGATGAGTTGGACCGCAGAGTGAAAGAAAAGCAGCCAACAAGTGCTCAGCACATGTGGGAACTCCTTCAAGACTATTGGAAAAGCATTCCAGCTGAAGCTGGTTGAGAGAATGCCAAGAGTGTGCAAAGCTGTCATCAAGGCTATTTGAAGAATCTGAAATATAAAATATATTTTGATTTGTTTAACACTTTTTGGAATCCATATGTGTTATTTCATAGTTTTGATGTCTTCACTATTATTCTACAATGTAGAAAATAGTAAAAATATAGAAAAACCCTTGAATGAGTAGGAGTTCTAAAACTTTTGACCGGTAGTGTATATTTATTGGGTGTCCCTAATGACACTCTATTCCCTACATAGTGCACTACTTTTGACCGGTGCACTATAAAGGGAATAAGGTGCCATTTGAGACGCAGATAAAATAACTGTCAACATTGACACTGACACACACAGTATACATTACGTGGTCCATGCAGTAATCGAACCCACAACTTTGTTGTTACTAGCACCATGTTATAACCTACTGAGCCATTGGAACCAACCTCCTGGAAGCCTGTGTCGGTGGCTTTTGCCCGGTACTGGATCATGTAGTAGGACACGGGCTCAGGGTTACCAGAGTCCCAGGTTAGGGTCACACTGGTGGCCGTAGTCTCCATCACGATGAGGGAGGTGGGGGGCTTGGGGAGGGCTGGATGGAGAGAGAGAGAGAAAATAAAGATGTTATATGAAATCAAGGCAATCATTGAGTACTGGAGAGTTTTGATGTCTAAAGCAACTACAATACAGCCTAGCCATATTGACAATCAGAGAAGATTACAAAATAAGTGGACAATCACATTTAAAGAAAATGACCTATCAAAAAAAGGGGGAAAATAGGCTTTCTATCTTGTGTCTTTAATATTGTCTAGCAGCATCGCTCCTGACAATATAAATGATGGTAACATTCTCTAAGTCCATGATGCATCCCAAATGGCACCCTATTCCCTATATAGTGCACTACTTTGGACCACTCTCAGAAAAAACGGTTCCAAAAGGGTTCTTCGGCTGTCCCCATAGGATTACCCTTTTTTGTTTCAGGTGGAATCAAATCAAATCAAATTATATTTGTCACTTGCTTCGTAGACAACAGGTGTAGACTAACAATGAAATGCTTACTTACGGGTCCATGTCCAACAATGTTAAAGATAAGATAAAAAATAAAAATAAAAATAGAAATAGTGACACAAGGAATAAATACACAGTGCAAGAGAGTTAGTGCAAAAAAGGGTCAATGCAGGTATTCTGGGTAGCCATTTGATCAGCTATTTAGCAGTCTTGTTTAGAAGTCTTATAGCTTTGGGGTAGCAGCTGTTCAGGGTCCTGTTGGTTCCAGAGTTGGTGCATTGGTACCGCTTACTGTGCGGAAGCAGAGAACAGTCTGTGGCTTGGGTGGCTGGAGTCTTTGACAATTTATGGGGCCTTCTTCTGACACCTCCTGGTATAGAGGACCTGAATGAAAGGGTTCTACATGGTACCAAAATGGTTCTACTTGCAACCAAAAAGGGTCTTCAAAGGGTTCTCTTACGTCAAAGAGTTGTCCTATGGAGACAGCCAAAACAACCTTCAAGGTTGAGTGTAGGGAATAGGGTGCCATTTTGGACACAGCCTGTAAGGATCTCATGATGAGTCATCTGTTATGGGACTGACAGTCTGTGATGACAAAGACTGCATCTCAAATGGCACCCTATTCCCTACATAGAGCACTACTTTGACCAGAGCCCTATGGGGAATAGAGTGCCATTTGGTACGCAGACAGAAACTGTGTGTTCTCACATATGCTACAAGCTGTGATGATGATGATGAAGTCTGTTTGATGATAATGTACATAATGTGAATCATGCCAGCTCTTTCCGCTCTTCAAACAGCTTTATATGAGGTTGAGCTAATCAAATAACTTAATTAGTGTGTATGAAGTTTGTGTAAACCAGATGTCTTAGTTTGGACAACTTGAATGTTACTTCAACACACAAACACACCTCTCCACCCCCATACACAGTATCCTTTGACCTCTCACCTTTCACAGTGACCTGAGCGGTAGCCTCGATCATGCCCAGAGATGAAATGGCCACGCAGGTGTAGTTGGCTGACTCCTTGATGTTTGTCACCTCCAGAACATTACGACCGATGGGCATTTCATCCTCCTTCATAAGAATAATCAAAATATAAAAGGTCCATTATGTAGCTTTGTGTACGACCTGACATATTTCAGATAGAAATGTGAGTTATAGATCTGTCATTCATTATCATTGAAAGCAAGTATGAAAAAAGGTATCTGTTCTATGTGATATATTTCAATGCTTCCCCCTTTAAACTGAATCCAATACAATTCATACAGAGGTGCTATACATAATAAAACAATAATAACAAATTATTATAAAACAAAGAAACATTTTAAAAAGGTAAAAGCAAAACAGTAAAAGTAAAGACCTTGGTGAGTTCCACAACTCCCATTATCCACTTGACGTAGGGCATGGGTGATCCCACGGCCACACATGTCAGGTTTAAACTACCCCCCGGCATCACCTCGTGGTTGGTGGGCGGGATGGAGAACCGCGGAGGGACGCGACGAACTATGGAGAGGAGGAGAAGAGAATGTTGAGATGAGATCTTGAAAGGTGTAGGTGATATGAGTGTATAGTGTGTGTCCATATATAATATAATAATAATAATATGCCATTTAGCAGACACTTTTATCCAAAGCGACTTACAGTCATGCGTGCATACATTTTTGTGTATGGGTGGTCCCGGGGATCGAACCCACTACCTTGGCGTTACAAGCGCCGTGCTCTACCAGCTGAGCTACAGAGGACCACAATGATAAGAGAGGAGAAGGTGTGTGTGGATGTCAGGGACATATACAGTTCTGTTCTGTGTTTAGAGGAGAGGAAGAGAGAGAGAGAGAGAGAGAGAGAGAGAGAGAGAGAGAGAGAGAGAGAGAGAGAGAGAGAGAGAGAGAGAGAGAGAGAGAGAGAGAGAGAGAGAGAGAGAGAGAGAGAGAGAGAGAGAGAGAGAGAGAGAGGAGAGATTTTGAGATGTGGCGGTTGTATGAGTTCATAGTGTGGCCATCACTTCTGTGTGTAAGAGGAGAGGGCAAGGGGTGAGTGTGGGGGTCATGGACAGTGAGAGTTCTGTGTTGAATAAACCGTGACCTTGACTTTGACATTACCACGCTTGAAAGAAGAGCAAGAATTTCAGAGATAAGAGATGTGATGTAGATGTGATTTGAGTCTAGCATGTAAGGCTGATCACGTTTCGACTATAATCCAAAAGTGTGAGCAGCATAACCAGTAAAGGAACAATAGCATCTCAACGAGCTGAATTAGGCCATAAGCAAACAAGAAAATGCTAATCCACAAGTGGCGCTCCTAGTGGCCGGGGACTTTAACGCAGGCAAATGTAAATCAGTTTTACCTCATTTCTACCAGCATGTCACATACGCAACCAGAGGGAAAAAAAACTGTAGACCACCTTTACTCCACACACAGAGGCGCATACAAAGCTCTCTCTCGCCCTCCATTTGGCAAATCTGACTATAATTATATCAGGAGACAAGCAAAAACTAAAGCAGAAAGCACAGACTGGAATACGTTCCGGGATTCGTCCAATGGCACTGAGGAGTATACCACCACAGTCACCGGCTTCATCAATAAGTGCATTGACGACGTCGTCCCCACAGTGACCGTACATACATACTCCAACCAGAAGACATGGATTACAGGCAACATCCACTCCGAGCTAAAGGCTAGAGCTCCGCTTTCAAAGAGTGAGACACTAATCTGGATGCTTATAAGAAATCCGCTATGCCCTCAGATGAAACATCAAACAGGCAAAGCGTCAATGCAGGACTAAGATTGAATCCTACTACACCGGCTCTGATGCTTGTCGGATGTGGCAGGGCATGCAAACTATTACGGACTACAAAGGGAAACGCATCCGCGAGCTGCCCAGTGATGCGAGCCTACCAGATGAGCTAAATGCCTTCTATGCTGTCTTCAAGGCAAGCAACACTGAAGCATGCATGAGAGCACCAGCTGTTCCGGACAACTGTGTGATCATGCTCTCCGTAGCCGATGTGAGCAAGACCTTTAAACAAGTCAACATTCACAACACTGCGGGGCCAGATGGATTACCAGGATGTGTACTCAGAGAATGCGCGGACCAACTGGCAAGTGTCTTCACTAACATTTTCAACCTTTCCCTGACCGAGTTTGTAATACTTACATGTTTCAAGTAGACCACCATAGTCCCTGTGCCCAAGAAAGCGAGGGTAACCTGCCTAAATGACTACCACCACGTTGCACTCACATCGGTAGCCATGAAGTGCTTTGAAAGGCTGGTCATGGCTCACATTAACACCATCATCCCAGAAACCCTAGACCCACTCCAATTCACATACCGCCCCAACAGATCCACAGATGACGCAATCTCAATCGCACTCCACACTGCCCTTTCCCACCTAGACAAAACACCTATGTGAGAATGCTGTTCATTGACTACAGCTCAGGGATCAACACCACAGTGCCCACAAAGCTCATCACTAAGCTAAGGACCCTGGGACTAAACACCTCCCTCTGCAACTGGATCTTGGATTTCCTGACGGGCCGTCCCCAGGTGGTAAGGGTAGGCAACAACACATCTGCCACACTGATCCTCAACACTGGGGCCCCTCAGGGCTGCATGCTTAGTCCCCTCCTGTACTCCCTGTTCACCCACGACTGCGTGGCCAAGCACGACTCCAACACCATCATTAGGTTTGCTGACGACACAACAGTGGTAGGCCTGATCACCGACAACAATGAGACAGCCTAAAGGAAGAGGTCAGAGACCTGGCAGTGTGGTGCCAGGACAACAACCTCTCCCTCAATGTGAGCAAGACAAAGGAGCTGGTCATGGACTACAGGAAAAGGAGGCCGAACAATCCCTCATTAACATCAACGGGGCTGCAGTGGAGCCGGTCGAGAGTTTCAAGTTCCTTGGTCTCCACATCACCAACAAACTATCATGGTCCAAACACACCAAGACAGTCATGAAGAGGGCATGACAACACCTTTTCTCCCTCAGGAGACTGAAAAGATTTGGCATGGGTCCCCAGATCCTCAAAAAGTTCTACAGCTGCACCATCGAGAGTATCCTGACTGGTTGCATTACCACCTGGTATGGCAACTGCTCTGCATCCGACCGTAAGGACCTACAGAGGGTGGTGCGTATGGCCCGGTACATCACTAGGGCCAAGCTTCCTGCCATCCAGGACCTATATACTAGGTGGTGTCAGAGGAATGGCCAAAGAATTGTCAAAGACTCCAGTTACCCAAGTCATAGACTATTCTCTCTGCTACCGCACGGCAAGCGGTACCGGAGCGCCTAGTCTAGGTCCAAAAGGCTCCTTAACAGCTTCTACCCCCAAGCCATAAGACTGCTGAACAATTAATCAAATGGCCACCTTGACTATTTACAGTTGAAGTCGGAAGTTTACATACACCTTAGCCAAATACATTTAAACTCAGTTTTTCACAATTCCTGACATTTAATCCTAGTAAAAATTCCCTGTCTTAGGTCAGTTAGGTTCACCACCTTATTTTAAGAATGTGAAATGTCAGAATAATAGTAGAGAGAATGATTTATTTCAGCTTTTATTTCTTTCATCACATTCCCAGTGGGTCAGAAGTTTACATACACTCAATTAGTATTTGGTAGCATTGCCTTTAAATTGTTTAACTTGGGTCAAATGTTTTGGGTAGGCTTCTATAAGCTTCTCACAATAAGTTGGGTAAATTTTGGCCCATTCCTCCTGACAGAGCTGTTGTAACTGAGTCAGGTTTGTAGGCCTCCTTGCTCGCACATGCTTTTTCAGTTCTGCCCACAAATGTTCTATAGGTTTGAGGTCAGGGCTTTGTGATGGCCACTCCAATACCTTGACTTTGTTGTCCTTAAACCATTTTGCCACAACTTTGGAAGTATGTTTGGGGTCATTGTCCATTTGGAAGACCCATTGGCGACCAAGCTTTAACTTCCTGACTGATGTCTTGAGATGTTGCTTCAATATATCATTTTCCTTCCTCATGATGCCATCTATTTTGTGAAGTGCACCAGTCCCTCCTGCAGCAAAGCACCCCCACAGCATGATGCCGCCACCCCCGTGCTTCACGGTTGGGATGGTGTTCTTCGGCTTGCAAGCAACCCCCTTTTTCCTCCAAACATAACGATGGTCATTATGGCCAAACAGTTCTATTTTTGTTTCATCAGACCAGAGGACATTTCTTCAAAAAGTATGATCTTTGTCAACATATGCAGTTGCAAACCGTAGTCTGGCTTTTTTATGGTGGTTATGGAGCAGTGTCTTCTTCCTTGCTGAGCGGCCTTTCAGGTTATGCTGATATAGGACCCGTTTTACTCTGGATATAGATACTTTTGTACCTGTTTCCTCCAGCATCTTCACAAGGTCCTTTGCTGTTGTTCTGGGATTGATTTGCACTTTTCGCACCAAAGTATGTTCATCTCTAGGACACAGAACGCGTCTCCTTCCTGAGCGGTATGACGGCTGCGTGGTTCCATGGTGTTTATACTTGCGTACTATTGTTTGTACAGATGAACGTGGTACCTTCAGGCGTTTGGAAATTGCTCCCAAGGATGAACCAGACTTGTGGAGGTCTACAATTTTTTGGCTGATTTCTTTTGATTTTCCCATGATGTCAAGCACTGAGTTTTAAGGTAGGCCTTGAAATACATCAACAGGTACATCTCCAATTGACTCAAATGATGTCAATTAGCCTTCTAAAGCCATGTCAATCAGAAGCTTCTAAAGCCATGACATCATTTTCTGGAATTATCCAAGCTGTTTAAAGGCAAAGTCAACTTCTGACCCACTGGAATTGTGATACAGTGAATTATAAGTGAAATAATCTGTCTGTAAACAATTGTTGGAAAAATTACTTGTGCCATGCACAAAGTAGATGTCCTAACCGACTTGCCAAACCTATAGTTTGTTAACAAGAAATTTGTGGAGTGGTTGAAAAACGAGTTTTAATGACTCCAACCTAAGTGTATGTAAACTTCCGACTTCAACTTGACTCCGCACCTTTGTTTTTACACTGCTGCTACTCGCTGTTTATTTTCTATGCATATTCACTTTACACCTACCTACATGTACAAATTACCTCGACTAACCTGTAGCCCCGCACATTGACTTGGTACCGGTACCCCCTGTATATAGCCTCGTTATTGTTATCTTATTGTGTTACTCTTTATTTTATTTAATTTTTTACTGTATTTTATTTGGTAAACATGTTCTTAATTCTATTGCTTGAACTGCATTGTTGGTTAAGGGCTTGTAAGTAAGTATTTCACGGTGAGGTCTACACCTGTTATATTCGGCGCATGTGACAAATAAAATTAGATTTGATCTGATCTTTTGTTTAGTGATTTGGAGTTGATCCGAGTTACACACCACTCAGACAACATTTGTTAGTACAACTTTACGATAAAAACCTTATGGACTGCTCCTTATAAAAAGGGGGAATGCATTTAAATATGCCACTTTGATTGGAATAACAGTCTACTAGACTAGGCCTATATCTGTTCCCCTTTAACAGTGAGTCAAACGGTGCTGAGAGAAAGTTACGTCAATTTTGAACTTTGCAACGCTGTGGAGACTAGGGCTGACACCAATTAGTCGACTGGTCGATTATTTGTTCGTTAGGCTGTTGGTCGACCGAGATTGTTTTAGTCGAGCAGTAACAAATCTATATACTGTATATACAGTGCCTTCGGGAAGTATTCAGACCATCTGACTTTTTCCACATTTTGTTACGTTACAGCCTTATTCTAAAATTGATTAAATCAAATAAAATCCTCAGCAATCTACACACAATACCCCATAATGACTAAGCAAAAACAGGTTTTTAGAAAATGTTGGAACAGAAATAACCAATTTACATATGTATTCAGACCCTTTGCTATGAGACTGTTTCCATTGATCATCCTTGAGATGTTTCTACAACTTGATTGGAGTCCACCTGTGGTAAATTCAATTGATTGGGCATGATTTGAAAAGGCACACACCTGTCTATATAAGGTTCCACATTTTACAGTGCATGTCAGAGCAAAAACCAAGCCATGAGGTTGAAGGAATTGTCCATCGAGCTCCGAGACAGGATTGTGTCTAGGCACAGATCTGGGGAAGGGTACCAAAACATTTCTGCAGCATTGAAGGTCCCCAAGAACACAGTTGCCTCCATCATTCTTAAATGGAAGAGTTTGGAGTCAGTGCTGGACTTGGACTGAACTAGGTTCCGATACTCATTTTGGGTGCTGGTAATGTTTATATTTAGGTGCAGGAGCTCCACATTACTTTTGAGCTAATATTCTATAAGAGGAACAGAAGCTCAAGCAGTAGAACATTTGAGGTGCCCTGTAGCTCAGTTGGTAGAGCATGGCGCTTGCAACGCCAGGGTTTTGGGTTCGTTTCCCACCGGGGGGCAGTATGAAAATGTATGCACTCACTAACTGTAAGTCGCTCTGGATAAGAGCGTCTGCTAAATGACTCAAATGTAAAAGTACTCAGCTCCGGTGAGCTCCTGCCCAAGTCAAGCACTGCTTCTTATCCCTTGAGAAAATAGCCTACAGCTGTGTCTGTCCCGAGCTCACCGGTGTAGGAAACTCTGAGCACCCTGAATATTTTATACGATGTTGCAAGATCGCTAGGGCAACCTTCGGGCCAGACCCAAGTCAATAGTTGATACAATGTTTCAAGTTCATTGCAGACAGGCCAAGTGTAGCAAATGTGATTTATAGGACATTTATTTTTATCAGGATATTTTCCAGGCTGCAATGTTTTTATTTGTTGGCTTGCGAAAGTATTCACCCCCCTTGGCATTTTTTGTTGCCTTACAACCTGGAATGAAATTGAGTTTTTGGGGATTGTATCATTTGATTTACACAACATGCCTACCACTTTGAAGATGCAAAATATATATTTTTTGTGAAACAAACAAGAAATAAGACAGAAAAACAGAAAACTTGAGCGTGCATAACTATTCACCCCCCCCCCCCAAAAGTCAATACTTTGTAGAGCCACCTTTTGCAGCAATTACAGCTGCAAGTCTCTTGGAATATGTCTCTATAAGCTTGGCACATCTAGCCACTGGGATTTTTGCCCATTCTTCAAGGAAAAACTGCTCCAGCTCCTTCAAGTTGGATGAGTTCCTGTTGGTGTACAGCAATATTTAAGTCATACAACAGATTCTCAATTGGAATGAGGTCTGGGCTTTGACTAGGCCATTCCAAGACATTTAAATGTTTCCCCTTAAACCACTCAAGTGTTGCTTTAGCAGTATGCTTATGGTCATTGTCCTGCTGGAAGGTGAACATCTGTTCATGTCTCAAATCTCTGGAAGACTGAAACAGGTTTCCTTCAAGAATTTCCCTGTATTTAGCGGCATCCAAGAAGATGGACAATACGTAGTCTTCTTCTACAGAAGGGTATAATACCCTGAGCCCTGGTCTAGACAGTTAATTACTACTACTGGCTACTAACCCATACCATTGCTACCTTCCTTCCCATTCTCAATTTTCATTGATAATGAATTACTACCCTGGCATCACGTATTTTTAACCCTACATCTATCGGGAAATGATTTGACAGCACACACACACACACACACACACACACACACACACACACACACACACACACACACACACACACACACACACACACACACACACACACACACACACACACACACACACACACACACACACACACACACACACACACACACACACACACACACACAGTGTGTGTCCTTGTCTCCCCTTCTCTATAATTGCTTTCTTGCACCAGTCCCCATTAAAATAGATTTTCAAATGTGACTTTTCTTTTCTCTTTCTTTTTCTAATTTGGAGTGGAACACGGTTACAGCCACGCTTATTATTCCCCTCATTATGTGTTGGGATGGAAATAAACAAAGAAAGGACACCTTTAGAGATGAATTGGTAACACTTTATTTTAAGGGTCCGTAATAAACCATTTATAAGGCATTTATAAAGTGTGTGTTCACCATTTATTAATAATTACTCCCACATTTATAAACCATTTACTAATCATTAGTAAAGTCTAAAGAAAGAGCTATTTATACTTTATAAATACTTCATAAATGGTTTGAGTGACCAGTGTAATTTCTCACAGAAAGTTGGGCATTCCAGCAGTATCTGGTAAAAGAATAAGCACACAAACCAGGATGTTAAAGAAAATATGTATACATTTGTACATAACTAGCTTACTACCATTTAAAAATGTGGGAGTAATGAGTAATAAATGTTGAGAAAACTGTTTGTAAATGCCTTATAAATGGTTTATAAATGTTTAATAAATGGTTACCGATTCATCCACTCAAGGAAGGAAACAATGGAGATCTGGTCAAAAGTACTATATAGGGAATAGTGTGCCATTTGGGCCGTATCTACTGGCTTTACTGAACATGGTGCAACACCCATGTATCTCACTAGGCTGAGAGAGTACTGTACTCTAGTACAGTGGTTCCCAAACTGTGGGTCGGGACCTCCTTGTGTGTCGCGGCAGGGATCCAGATGCGATGCGGGGTGCCATTTTTTGCTCCTTGATACAAACAATGTAATTATTATACAGTCCATTTCTTAAAACTGGTCACAGGAGCCCATCCTCAAATCTACAATCAGTTAAATGTTTAAAGAAGAGGGTCTTATTAATCAACAGACACCTCACTTGGTGGGTCATGAAGCAAAACATTTGGTGACCCCTGCTGTAGTATGCACCCTATAACAGCTGTGATACCATCTGTGATTTCATGCCATGACAGGTGAAAGGTTAGTATGTATGAGTGGTGAATGATTGAGCGTGGGAAAGGACACAGCATGTTGGTGTTTGTAGTCTCAGGAAGCGTTACATATGGTTCTCACAGGGTTTTACAGGGAAAAGGTTGGTCACACTGACTCATATGCAATGGCCAGGTATATGGAGAAAGGTGTGTGGTGTTGAAAGGCAGCCATTCTCTAGCACAGCATGCATTAGTACAGATGGGGACATAGCTAGGGTCAACATGCATTAATGTGTTGAGAAAGATCCAGGTGGATTACTTGTTTTATACCACATACAGTAGGTCGTGAAATAAAGTATGACTAATGTCCAACAGCTCTTTTTCTCACATATGGAAAAACCAAACAACTTATTTAGCCAGCAGAAACAGGATAGGTAGATAGATGGCATCAGCACTCTATCAAAACCACAGTAGACAGACACCAGCGTCATGTCTCCTTCCTCCTAACTAGCTGCTTCTTAAGGCACTCCTCTTGAGAGCTTTTGATAGACAGACAGATAGACGGCTTCAGGACTCGATCAAAACCACAGACGGAAAACAGACAACGTCATGTCTGTCTCCTCTATCCCTGCCCACCTGTCTGCCTGCTAGCTATGTAGCTGCAGGAGACAGGGTAAGTGGCCCAAATGGCACCCTATATCCTATGTAGGGCTATGGTAAAAAGCAGTGCACTATTTTATTTTATTTAACTAGGCAAGTCAGTTAAGAACAAATTCTTATTTACAATGACGGCCTACACCGGCCAAACCCGGACGACGCTGGGCCAATTGTGCAACACCCTATGGGACTCCCAATCACGGCCAGTTGTGAAACAGCCTGGAATCGAACCAGGATGTCTGTAGTGACGCCTCAAGCACTGAGATGCAGTGCCTTAGACCGCTGCGCCACTCGGGAGCCCACTATATTGGGAATAGGGTGCCATTTTGGACACATAACTTCCTTGTCTCCTATATCCCCACCTGCATGCCTACCTGCCTACCTGCCTGCTAGCGAGCTGCAGGAGAGCTATGAACTCAGCAGTCGTGACAAAGTGCCTGAGGAAACTCAGAATAACAGAAACCTTCAATCAATATTAGAACAACCTGGCTGCCTGTTGTAAAGTCTATCTGCATGGTTACATGGGGATTCTGTCAGACAATAGCTCAGGGCTAGTGAACAAGGCTGAGGGCTGATCATGGATGCCTCCCAAATGGCACTTTGTTCCCTATATAGTGCACTACGGCTCTGGTTAAAGGCTCTGGTTAAAAAGTAGGGAACAGTGTGCCATTTTGGATGCAACCCATATCTGTTGAGGCAATGCCAACTGCTACAATACCAATACCAGTTATAGGGCCTTGCACTCCAGTCTCTGTTGAATGGGACTATGTATTATCCTCTATTAGACTCCCCCTCCAGTCAGGTAAGGATAGGATGAGACAGAGGAGAGGAAGGAAGGATGAATAGAAGAATGATGATGTCTCACTGGGCCCCGTAGCGCAGCAGCTTGTCTGAAACATACATAATACCTTGTGATCCGCTTTCTCCTGCCTGATACCCATGTCCCTCAGCCGGAGGTACCCGGTTTTACCATCTACTGGCTACCGTCTGATAGACCTATACCTATCGCCACCTGAATAAACATATGACTCGAGTTTGTAGGGGGCAGGTGAAGTATACCTGTAGCAGCCATCTGGTATGGTATTTTACAGATGTATTTGAATGGTGGGAGAGATAGCAATGGAAGCATATGGCAGGCACAGAGTAAACCAACAGTGATATACTGTACAGTAGCAATGAATTAGCCTAGACAGTATACAGGAAAACGTGGGTGCAAGCCAAGGTACAGGGACAAGGTTAGACAAGGACACGTTGACGGGCTGGGTGTTACTGGGGTTGGACGGAGTGGACAATGGACAGCAAGCATGACTCAGGCCAGGAATGCATGCAAACAACCTGAAAGGTTTAAAGTAGTGAAAGCAGCAGAGTCGAACGAGAACAACAGAGTAGAAGCCGGATAGGGGTTGGGGTGTGTTTCAGATGGGGTCCAATGTGGCTCAGTTGGTAAAGCATGGCGCTTGCAACGCCAGAGTTGTGGGTTCGACTCCCACCAGTATGAGAAAGTATGAAAAATGTGTGCACTCACTTCTGCTTAATGACGTAAAAGGTTCATGTAAATGGAGTGCGACGTTGATCTGGTGGTGCCTCAGAGGAGGGGAAATGGGGTTGGGGCAGATACAATCTCACATCCCCCCTCATCCTTAGGTCGTCAGTAGTAGTAGAAGGTTTAGATGTGAAAATGGAACTAACCTTCCCGCTGGTCTGTGAGTTAGTGGAATGATACGTTGTGATGAAGGAGGATTGCAATGGAATGGAGAGATATACAACAGTAGTGGAACATAGAGCTTATCCCGTAACAGCAAGGAAGTTAGTAATTTAGGAGAAACAAAGACGTGTTGCAGCCACATAAAAGTTGTGTCGTAGTATTGTCTGAAAGATTGCAGGAATGTGTGTCTAACACAGTTTTTTGGTTAATGTTTTAAACTAACTTTTTAGTGCCCGCAACTGTACAGAAATGTACACACACCCATACCCAGAGAGAGAGACAGAGACAGAGAGTGAAACACCAGCATGAAAAATAAATGTGGGTAAAGGAGAGGGGTGCTGGACCACTCTATCCTGTGTGACACGTTGACAGGTCCCATGTCAGTATGAAGTGGAGTGGAGACAGCCTGTGACTGACCCAACCTCTGTTACCGGAGAAGCGAATAGACAAATGACAAACAAGCTGCTCACACTAATACACAGACACCACGTACCAACGCAGACACACAAACACAGACACAAACATACACACGCAGACGCACACACACAGAGTGGGACCTTCCATCGTGATGAAGTCTTTCTTCAGAGAGGGGTGACACACACAGGCACACAGACACAGTATGGATGAGGAGGAGAAGTAGAACAAATAGAAACAAAGACGGGAAGGGAGGAAAAACTATTCATGACCGACTCCTCCTCTCTCCCATCCCTCCCCCCTAGCTCAATCCCTCCCTCCATCCCTCCCTTTCTACACCCACACAGAAACATGAGGACATCATTTTCCACTATCTCTGATATGTCATGACAAGGGGTGTTGTGTTGTTAGTACCACTACCTGGAGGGAGGGATTGGATAAGCTACAATTGCAGTAGAGAGAACTGAAACACATTCAGACTGACAATAACAAATACTTCTGATGCAGGTTTGTGTCTGCAGGACTGGACGTGTTGAACAAAGACATAAGACAGGTGTGTGTGTGTGTGTGTGTGTGTATGTGTGTGTGTGTGTGTTTGCGTGTGCGAATAACATCCCTTCTTTCAGTTAACGGAGAAGACAAATCGCATTTTCTGCGGGTTTGAGACAAGACATTACAATCCATTACCTCCTGGTGACAGAACAACAGACACACACACAGACAGAGACACACACAAACAGACCCAGTCATAATCTCTAGTCTAGAGATGACGTAGTCATTAAACCCACGACCACAAACCCTTACGTCTATCCTCTTCCTCATTCTATAGTAACAAAGACAGATTGAATACACTGTGGCTGTCTTTCTTCTGCTTTCCAGACTAATGCACTTTTAAAAGGTTATGCTTGGACTGATTCCTATCTATCTCTCTTCTTAGTCAGTCTGTTGGTGCCAAGAGGAGGAGTAGGAGAATGGGTGTTTTGACCATGTGCCTGACAGCTCGTGGGTGGTAGAGGTGGTGTGTGTAGTGTGTGTGTGTGTGTGTGTGTGTGTGTGTGTGTGTGTGTGTAGTGTGTGTGTGTGTGTGTGTGTGTGTGTGTATGTGTGTGTAGTGTGTGTGTGTGTGTGTAGTTGTGTGTGTGTGTGTGTGTGTGTGTGTGTGTGTGTGTGTGTGTGTGTGTAGACTAGACTGCCTCCTATGTAGCCTGAAGGACATGCTGGAACCATGCCAGGATGTATTTAATTACCTTGATGGAAAAACACACACCTCTGCTCTAGTTATCTGCCATGACACACACACACTTTACCTGAGTCTCTTTTGTTGGTGCTAAACCTGTTTTTTTTTTTTTGGGGGGGGGGTCCTGAACCTGTTTCTTAGGCTACTTTCATCCCATAATGCATTTCCGCATTTCTATGTGGACAGCCCTTCAAATGAGTGGATTCAGCTATTTCAGCCACACCCGTTGCTGACAGGTGTATAAAACGGAGCACACAGCCATGCAATCTCCATAGACAAACATTGGCAGTAGAATGGCCTTACTGAAGAGCTCATTGACTTTCAATGTGGCACCGTCACAGGATGCCACCTTTCCAACAAGTCAGTTCGTTACATTTTTGCCCTGCTAGAGCTGCCCCGGTCAACTGTAAGTGCTGTTATTGTGAAGTGGAAACATGTAGGAGCAACAACGGCTCAGCCGCGAAGTGGTAGGCCACACAAGCTCATATAACGGGACCGCCGAGTGCTGAAAAAGCGTGTAAAAAACTCCTTGGTTGCAACACTCACTACCGAGTTCCAAACTCCCTCTGGAAGCAACGTCAGCACAAAAACGGTTCATCAGGAGCTTCATCAAATGGGTTTCCATGGCCGAGTAGCCGCACACAAGCCTAACATCACCATGCGCAATGCCAAGCGTCGGCTGGAGTGGTGTAAAGCTCGCCGCCATTGGAGCAGTGGAAACGCGTTCTCTAGAGTGATGAATCACGCTTCACCATCTGGCAGTCCGACGGACAAATTTGGGTTTGGCAGATGCCAAGAGAACGCTACCTGTCCGAATGCATATTACCAACTGTAAAGTTTGGTGAAGGAGGAATAATGGTCTGGGGCTGTTTCTCATGGTTCAGGCTAGGCCCCTTAGTTCCAGTGAATGGAAATATTAACGCTACAGCATACAATGACATTCTAGACAATTCTGTGCTTCCAACTTTATGGTAAAAGTTTGGAGAAGGCCCTTTCCTGTTTCAGCATGACAATGCCCCAGTGCACAAGTCGAGGTCCATACAGAAATGGTTTGTCGAGATTGGTGTGGAAGAACTTGACTGGCCTGCACAGAGCCCTGACCTCAACCCCATCGAACACCTTTGGGATGAATTGGAACGTTGACCGCGAGCCAGGCCTGATCGCCCAACATCAGTGCTCGACCTCACTAATGCTCTTGTGGCTGAATGGAAGCAAGTCCCGGCAGCAATGTTCCAACATCTAGTGGAAAGCCTTCCCAGAGGAGTGGAGGCTGTTATAGCAGCAAAGGGGAGACCAATTCCATATTAATGCCCATGATTTTGGAATGAGATGTTCGACAAGCAGGTAACACACACACACACACACACACACACACACACACACACACACACACACACACACACACACACACACACACAGTAGCAACAGAAACTGGCCTCCTCTTGAACCATCAGCCTCTGCATGCCAAGCAGCAGCTCAATCATGATACAGAGAGCAGGAGAAGAGAGGAGAGGAATGGAGAGAGGGGTGAACTAAAAACTTTCAACACAGAGAGAGTCAAAATAAAAAGCCCTGGCATGTTTTCATTGTAGGAAGCGGAAAACAGTTTGGCTGCAGCTGTTTTGACAGACCCAGCAGCTGGTAAAGCTGGCAGAGAGAAAGAGGGAGGGGTTAGTTCAGCTCATTGGTATGGCAGGAACACCATGGCTAAAAGGAAAGAACAGCAGAGAGAGAGAGAGACATAGAGACAGAGATGGAGACTGAGAGCTCCTGTGGGATGCGATTCTGGTTAGTGATTGGTAATTCATAATAACATGACATTGCTGTTTAGTTGAGGACGTATAGACCAATGAAGAGATGGAAGGGATGAAGAGATGAACATAGGGAAAAATGAACGCAGGATCTTACCTCGTACGTAGAGATTGGCGGGGGCAGAGTAACGTGTTCCAGCGCTGTTCATGGCCACACACTCATACTTCCCCTGGTCTGACTCCTCACTGTTCTCAATCTGCAAGGCTCCTGTAGGGAAGGGGTTAACATAATTAACATCAGGCTCATGGTAGATGAAGTTACATTGAAAAAGAGAGAAGGGCTCTGTCTCAATGTCACTAGCACAAGCACATAGAGTAAAGTAATGTGTTGGGAGTGTATTCTAAGTAGTATGCTAGTATGGACATTGAAAAAGAGGTGTAGCTTCATTATAGAACTGCGGACAACATTAGATCATTATTCTGACCTTCTCTTTTTCATCATCTGACCATTTCAGGTATACCATCTACTAAGACTAAGAGTTTTATCCCCTGGCTTCATAAGAAGAAGTAACATTATAATGATCTGTACAGAACCTCACCAGAGAGCCAAAAAGTGAAATACCACTCGCTCTCTACTGTATGCATGATGGCGTGTTATGAATAGGGCGGTTGTTGCTCTAAAATGTTTTGCCTACGACGACACATCAGCATTTAGCTGATTTTGCAGGTTTATTAGCATTGTAAGCTTTCCACAAATCAACATATTCGCCTGGCCCTGTCAGGGGAAAGAGCTGGTGAGACGCTCATGTCAAGTCCATGACTTAGAGGTCAATTAATCACCTCAGCAAGACGTCACATTTACGTCTATTTATGCCCTTTCTGCCTGCTAAAAAACTACTGACAGGACAAAAAGCATCATAATGAAGCTAAGTCTCTCTAGCTAGGCTACATCCCAGGTGGTGGCCTCGCTAGGCTAGCAACGCTAAGCTACTCTACAACAACTGCAAGGCCAGCAGGATGTGGTCAATGCTTTATAGAGTGGACTGCCACTTCACTGTATAATGCCGCCTTCCTTTCAATGCCAGAGCACAGTAAAGGCCTATATGTATTTTTGGGTGACCAATTATTTTCTGAATGATACATGAAGGAGACAGTGCTAAAAGGTAACTACTGTATTTACATGTTTGGCCTGAGAATGTTATATATATATTTTTTAATGTACTTTTTTTAACTAGGCAAGTCAGTTAAGAACAAATTCTTATTTACAATGACGGCCTACCAAAAGGCAAAAGGCCTCCTGCCGGGACGGGGGCTGGGATGGCCACAAGCATAGATATAAAACCATCAGACAATCATCAAACTATGGTTCTATGAGCAGAAGATGATTTGCTGGTAAAGAGTTAACCAGCAGAGAGAGATGTCCTCATCACCAGGTGAGATGAGGTGACTATCCAAAGGTTGACTTCTGTTTGTTAATAACTACTGAGCTCCAATAAAACCCAGCTCATACAGAGAGAGTCACTCAACATGTATTTGATTTACTTAACCTGTTTTAATCCCAGTCAGTTTAAGAACAGATTGTTATTTACAATGACAACTAGCTCTGAGTGAACCACTCTTCCTGATTCATGGTCAGGGCTAGTCGTCATCGTAAATAACAGGGTCTAAATACATTTTTACGTATGGGTGGTCCCGGGGATCGAACCCACTACCCTGGCGTTACAAGCGCCATGCTCTACCAATTGAGCTACAGAGGACTAGGGTAAACATGTTCACTGATGTAGGGTTGAACTAATCTGACTGAACATTGATGAGGTCTGAGTAGAATGAGTCAGAGAGCTAGGGCCATGATGACTACTGAACTCATTCCAGGGTTTATTTATTTTACCAATTTGCCCATAGCTCAGTTGGTAGAGCATTGCGAGTGCAACGGCAGGACAATGGGTTCGATTCCCGGGACCACTGAATGTAAAATGTATGCACGCATGACTGTAGGTCACTTTGGATGAAGGTGTCTGCTAAATGGCATATATTATTAGTATACTAATCATAATGATGTCTAAAGGGGACATATAGGCCCAGCCATGACTACTGAAGTCATTCCTCTTGGTCAATGTTTGTTAACCAGGTTGACATTATGTCTGCCACTGTAGTGTATCACTATATAACTCTCTCACTCTCCAAGTGTACTGCTAAGTACCCACCCATAAAGGCTTGGGCTCGACAAATGCTTCTATTACTGACTACCTGGCTATTCCTCACCACCACCGGGACTGTCCTAGATAGCATCCTATTTCCTATACATTCCTTATGGGCCCTGGTCAAAAGTAGTACACTATAAAGGGAATAGGGTGCCATTTGGGACATACCACTTTTTCTGAGAGGGAAATTGCTTCTGCAGCCAGCCATCAAGCAGAAGGCGTGTGTGTGTGTGTGTGTGTGTGTGTGTGTGTGTGTGTGTGTGTGTGTGTGTGTGTGTGTGTGTGTGTGTGTGTGTGTGTGTGTGTGTGTGTGTGCGTGTGAGTGAGTGCATGCATACGTGTGCGTGTGTGTTCCTAACACAGGTTGGCATTTATTGTCATGAATCTTGCCCTGGAGGCAGCTCTGCAGAGTGGTCACTAGCTGGCACAGTCATAAAATTAGATTTTAAACATAACCTTAACCTTAACCCTAACCTTAACCACACTGTTAACCCTAATGCCTAACCCTAACCTTAAGTTAAGACCAAAAAAGTATTTTTTGTTTTCATTAATTTTTTACATTATAGCCAATTTTTACTTTAAAAGTTGGCCAATCTAACAGATATCACTCAGTTCTGCCTCCAGGGCATGATTCATGACAATAAACATCAACCTGCATTCCTAACAGCGCAGCACGACCCAGGGGATGTGCCCGAGTATGGTCAGTATGACACACAGCTAGCTACCATTATAATAATCTCAGCTGAATAGGAAATAGTGTCAGACAAAGACAGAGAAAGGCAGAGAGAGGTAGTTCTGCTGAATTACACTATTTCAGCACCTCAGGAGAAGGCTGCGTTTTGCCTGAATAGCAAAGCAAAGAATTGGCAGCCAAAGGATATAGAATAACAAAAGTACCGACCCACTTACCCAAATTTAAAGTTACAACACTGTTAGGTTTTTGAGGATAGAAATGTGTCATTTATGATGTATGTAAAATATTAAATATATGGTACAACACATACTGACCACTACTCTTTATCAGGATGGTACAACTAAGCCATGTAGCCATACAAACAGAAACCCCATGTAATAGGCTACCAGATATAATAAGTTATAATAGTAATGTAATATTCCATATATTACCAGACACCATGCAGGTTGGTAATGGAGGAACACATTGAGGGTAGTACAACGATGTTGATACATTTTGAACACCAGAAACGCATTATGGGATGAATGTAGCCCAACAAACAGGTTCAGCACCAACCAAAAAGTCTCAGGTATAGATAGTGTGTGTGTGTGTGTGTGTGTGTGTGCACACGTGTGTGTGTGTGTGTGATTGTATGTGCATGCAGTATTCTGTGCTATTCAGCTCCCCTCATACCACCTCCATTACCTCACTGTAAACCTACATCCACTCAGTGGACAGGGCCTGATTTCCATAAGAGGGTTGTGTCTGTGTCAGAGTTTCCATCTTAACCATCTCAGATAGACAGACAGACCTATAGCTCATAGGCCAACATTTCAGCTGCACAGCCTGTATGCAAATCACCCCATTTCAATGTAATTCAGGCATATCCTCTAGTGTAGTGGTTCCCAACCAGGGGTACTAGAACCCCTGGGGGTACTATTTGTTGTAACAAATTGCTCATCAGCCTATCAAAGATCTTAAACCTTATCTCCAAAAAACGAATTCAAGGTTTACTGGCCGAGTTGACCTATTCTAAGAAATACCATTGGTTTGTGGAGAAAAAGTTTAAGATCTTTGATAGGCTGATGAGGAATTTGTTACAGGAAATAATCACTGCTATCTGATGAGGTTAGCATAGGGCTAACATGTGCCAGGTTATTTGATGGGACCAGCTACAATGTAGCGTTCTATGACGTGACACTAGGTAAACTCTTTTTATTGGCTGATGCTTAAACTTAACCTTGAACTTCTTCTAATGTTCGCAACTATGGACCCCATTTCTAAGTAAAATACAAGAATGTGTGGAGAAGTTTATGCACAAGGTAGCTAGCTATCACCTTGGACTGCCTTGTCCAGTGTTCCCCAATGCATTCATCTGGAAGTGGGGGTTCTGTGATGGATTGATTGATTGGGAAAGGGTTGGTGTTCATTTGTTTGTTCAGGGAAAGAGACATACTAACAACAAACAGAGGATGGGCTGGAGAGTGTGGAGACTGTGGGGACACAGAGGTGTCTAGGGGCTGAGTGGACAGGAGAGATGGGGCTGACAAGGTACAAGGTTTGGAGAGGTGGAGGGAGAGAGGCTGATGGAGATTGAGGTTGAAGTTGAAGTGATGGCGGGATGGAGTGAAGGAGTGACATTTTTCTAACACGTTTATTTCCCATCATCCTTACCTCTAATCGGTGTACCACCTAGTTGAAGGTAATTTGAATGCAAACGAGATTGGAAGAGATAGAGAGTTAGTAAAAGACAGAGAGAGAAAGAAAGAGAGGAGAGAAGGCAAATTAATGAAAGTAATACATGGTTAAATAGAGAGAAGCTGGAGGTTTAGAAGTTAGAGGAAATAATTCAAAGGGGATAGTAAAATAAGCAAACTATACAGTAGATTGACCATATAGGCCAGGAGAGGAGGTTTGAGCGTTGGAGGTTTTAGTGGAAAGAGATGTAACAGTTGCGTGAGTGGGTGATAGAGTAGTAAATTATGCATGTTGAGTGATATGAGAGATACTGGGTTAGTGTAAGGTCAATATGCAGATATGCAGATTAGGATACTGAAACAAGATGTCAAGGCTAGGATTAGAGATAACATGGTTTGTTAAAATGTGTGTGTGTGTGTGTGTGTGTGTGTGTGTGTGTGTGTGTGTGTGTGTGTGTGTGTGTGTGTGTGGTACTACTCATCAGCACTTTTTGCCATACTGCTGCATACCAAATGGCACCCTATTCCCTATATAGTGCACTATGTTTGACAAGTGCCCTATTGGCATTGATCAAAAGTAGTGCACTATTTAGGGAATAGGGTGCAATTTGGGAAAAAGCCACTGACTGCCTGACTGACAGAAAGACATGACTCTGTGGAGAGAAAAGGCCCCTCAACTCCTCTGTAATCTGGGGTTGGAGCCTTGCAGTAAATTAGAATTTACTCGGTCAATAGCCACTAATCGTTCTAACTCTCCTTACGGTCTGACTGGCTCAGTCAGCCCTAAATATGTTTATTCATCTAATCTTCTTAACTCTCAACTCTCCCCATTCTGATCTGGGGTCAGGGCTAAAGCTGTTTATTTATACAGCCTTGTAAATAGAGAGAGCAGAGAGGCCTATCGATGTATTTATTCAGTGTGTGTGTGTGTGTGGTCAAAAGTAGTGCACTACATAGCGTGCATACTAACTCTCTCTACTCTAGGCCCCGCCGTACTCATGTTTAAGAAGAGCTAAGCCTCTCTTGATGGAAAAGGGCACATCAATTTCATTTTCTGCACTGCTGGAGACCACTAATTCATTTTCTTGCATTTCTTGGTAAGTAAAGTAGGACAGTCCATTTGGTACTGTATGTGGGCAGTCCAAAACTATATATACAGTACCAGTCAAAACTTTGGACACACCTACTCATTCAAGGGTTTTTCTTTATTTATTACTATTTTCTACATTGTAGAATAATAGTGAAGACATCAAAACTATGAAATAACACATATGGATTCATGTAGTAACCAAAAAAGTGTTATAGATATGTTTTATATTTGAGATTCTTCAAATAGCCATCCTTTGCCTTTATGACAGCTTTGTACACTCTTGGCATTCTCTCAAACAGCTTCACCTGGAATGCTTTTCCAACAGTCTTGAAGGAGTTTCCACAAATGCTGAGCACTTGTTGGCTGCTTTTCCTTCACTCTGAGGTCCAACTCATCCCAAACCATCTCAATTTGATTGAGGTCGGGGGATTGTGGAGGCCAGGTCATCTGATGCAGCACTCCATCACTCTCCTTCTTGGTAAAATAGCCCTTACACAGCCTGGAGGTGTGTTGGATCATTGTCCTGTTGAAAAACAAATGATAGTCCCACTAAGGCAAACCAGATGAGATGGCGTATCACTGCAGAATGCTGTGGTAGCCATGCTGGTTAAGTGTGCCTTGAATTCTAAATACATCACAGACAGTGTCACCAGCAAAGCTCCCCCACACCATAACACCTCCTCCTCCATGCTTTACGGTGGGAAATACACATGCAGAGATAATCCATTCACCCACACCGCATCTCACAAAGCCATGGCGGTTGGAACCAAATATCTCCAATTTGGACTCCAGACCAAAAGACAAATTTCCACAGGTCCCATGTCCATTACTTGTGTTTCTTGGCCCAAGCAAGTCTCTTCTTCTTGTTGGTGTCCTTTAGTAGTGGTTTATTTGCAGCAATTCGACCATGAAGGCCTGATTCACGCAGTCTCATCTGAACAGTTGATGTTGAGATGTGTCTGTTACCTGAACTCTGTGAAGCACTTATTTGGGCTGCAATTTCTGAGGCTGGTAACTCTAATGAACTTATCCTCTGCAGCAGAGGTAACTCTGGGTCTTCCTTTCCTGTGGCGGTCCTCATGAGAGCCAGTTTCATCATAGCGCTTGATGGTTTTTGCAACTGCACTTGAAGAAACTTTCAAAGTTCTTGAAATGTTCCGTATTGACTGACCTTCATGTCTTAAAGTAATGATGGACTGTTGTTTCTCTTTGCTTATTTGAGCAGTTCTTGCCATAATATGGACTTGGTCTTTTACCAAATAGGGCAATCTTCTGTGTACCCCCCCCCCTACCTTGTCGCAACACAACTGATTGGTTCAAACGCATTAAGGAGGAAATAAATTCCACAAATTAACTTTTAAGAAGGCACTCCTGTTAATTGAAATGCATTCCAGGTGACTACCTCATGAAGCTGGTTGAGATAATGCCAAGAGTGTGCAAAACTGTCATCAAGGCAAATGGTGGCTATTTGAAGAATCTCAAATATAAAATATATTTGGATTTGTTTAACACTATTTTGGTTACTACATGATTAGCTATGTGTTATTTCATCATTTTGATGTCTTCACTATTATTATACAATGTAGAAAATAGTAATAAATAAAGAAAAACCCTTGAATGAGTAGGTGTGTCCAAAGTTTTGACTGGTACTGTATATATATTTTTGGACTGCCCACATACAGTACCAAATGGACTGTCCTACTTTACTTACCAAGAAATGCAAGAAAATGAATTAGTGGTCTCCAGCAGTGCTGAGAATGAAATTGATGTGCCCTTTTCCATCAAGAGAGGCTTAGCTCTTCTTAAACATGAGTACGGCGGGGCCTAGAGTAGAGAGAGTTAGTATGCACGCTATGTAGTGCACTACTTTTGACCACACACACACACACACACACACACACACACACACACACACACACACACACACACACACACACACATATTGAATAAATAAATCGATAGGCCTCTCTGCTCTCTCTATTTACAAGGCTGTATAAATAAACAGCTTTAGCCCTGACCCCAGATCAGAATGGGGAGAGTTGAGAGTTAAGAAGATTAGAATAATACACATATTTAGGACTGACTGAGCCCTAAAATTAACTTTTAAGAAGGCACACCTGTTAATTGAAATACATTCCAGGTGACTACCTCATGAAGCTGGTTTAGATAATGCCAAGAGTGTGCAAAGCTGTCATCAAGGCAAAGGGTGGCTATTTGAAGAATCTCAAATATAAAATATATTTTGATTTGTTTAACACTTTTTTGGTTACTACATGATTACCTATGTGTTATTTCATAATTTTGATGTCTTCACTATTATTCTACAATGTAGAAAATAGTCAAAATAAAGAAAACCCCCTTGAATGAGTAGGTGTGTAAAAAACCTTTGACTGGTACTGTATATATATTTTTGTCTAATGAAAAATATATAATTTCTACATGCTACATATATTGCAAATAATCTCTGAAATGTGTTGCATCTTGGCCTTCAGTGAAGGTTGCACAGCACTGATTAACACACCATAAAATGGAATGGTGTATCCTGTGTAGGATACTAAGTAGAAACGAGTTGGAGGGAGAGTAGTCTTACCTGAGCGGAGCTGTTTGATTCGTCCGTGGCTGCTGTTGATATCGACGGGGAGGAAGTCTTTAAACCAGGAGATCTCTGGATCTGGGTTTCCACTGGCAGCACACAGCATTGTGGCTGTCCTGGTCCTCTCTACCACCTTCAGCTGGGGACCCATATCTATGTTGGGGAACCCATGAGGAATCTGGTTCTCTGTAGGACAGATAGTTTATGATTAGTATGATTGATAAAGAATACTATTTTATTGATCCCTAAGGGGTCCAATATAAACTCAACAAAAAAAGAAACGTCCTCTCACTGTCAACTGCGTTTATTTTCAGCAAACTTAACATGTGTAAATATTTGTATGAACATAACAAGATTCAACAACCGAGACATAAACTGAACAATTTCCACAGACATGTGACTAACAGAAATGGAATAATGTGTCCCTGAACAAAATCAAAAGCAACAGTCAGTATCTGGTGTGGCCACCAGCTGCATTAAGTACTGCAGTGCATCTCCTCCTCATGGACTGCACCAGATTTGCCAGTTCTTGTTGTGAGATGTTACCCCACTCTTCCACCAAGGCACCTGCAAGTTACCTGACATTTCTGGGGGGAATGGCCCTAGCCCTCACCCTCCGATCCAACAGGTCCCAGACATGCTCAATGGAATTGAGATCCGGGCTCTTCGCTGGTCATGGCAGAACGCTGACATTCCTGTCTTGCAGGAAATCACGCACAGAACGAGCAGTATGGCTGGTGGCATTGTCATGCTGGAGGGTAATGTCAGGATGAGCCTGCAGGAAGGGTACCACATGAGGGAGGAGGATGTCTTCCCTGTAACGCACAGCGTTGAGATTGCCTGCAATGACAACAAGCTCAGTCCGATCATGCTGTGACCCAACGCCCCAGACCATGACGGACCCTCCACCTCCAAATCGATCCCGCACCAGAGCACAGGCCTCGGTGTAACGCTCATTCCTTCGACGATAAACGCGAATCCGATCATCATCCCTGGTGAGACAAAACCGCAACTCATCAGTGAAGAACACTTTTTGTCAGTCCTGTCTGGTCCAGCAACGGTGGAGTTGTGCCCATAGGCAACGTTGTTGCCGGTGATGTCTGGTGAGGACCTGCCTTACAACAGGCCTACAAGCCCTCAGTCTTTGTTCCTCTGTACCTTTCTCACTCATCATTATTCAGGATTCATTCATGATTATCCATAATCGTGGTAGCATCCACATTAATTTAGAAGTGTTCAGAAACATATTATATTCTTATTTACAATAAAAGTGACTCCGAAATGACACAAGACATTATTCACCATTCAATTCCTATTGGGCAAAACATAATCCGAAACTCAACCAAACCAACCTGCAAATGCATCCAACAAGTGTGTAGAGTCATTGCATGCTATAAATATGGAACTTTTGACTACTTTAATACTCCTACAGAATCCCCATGCCGAGGGCACTGCAGGACGCTATATTAGTGTTTGTGTGAGCATTTGTTTATTTGCTTTCTAGAGCCGCGCTGTCTGACTCTCACCCATCCTCACCCCTTCTCCCCCTCACGTGAGAGATTGATATCTCTTCCAGCTCGTGCCTTCAGCCAATTGGACAATAGCCATGTGTCTCACCCCTGTGCACGCTCTAGCCATGTAGTCTCTCCAGGGGTTTTTCTTAATTTTTACTATTTTCTACATTGTAGAATAATAGTGAAGACATCAAAACGATGAAATAACACATATGGAATCATGTAGTTACCAAACAAGTATTAAACAAATCCAAATATATTTTATATTTGAGATTCTTCAAATAGCCAACCTTTGCCTTGATGACAGCTTTGCACACTCTTGGCATTCTCTCAACCAGCTTCATGAGGTAGTCACCTGGAATGCATTTCAATTATCAGGTGTGCCTTGGTAAATGTTCATTTGTGGAATTTATGTCCTTCTTAATGCGTTTGAGCCAATCAATTTTGAAAATAGTAAAAATAAAAAATAACTTGGAATGAGTAGGTGTGCCCAAATGTTTTACTGGTACTGTATGTCCATTATATTTTCTACATAGTTTATATCTGTTTTTGTCGTTAAAGCTTATACTGAAAGCTGTAAGCCTGAAATCTATTATCTTGTTGTAGTTCACCAAGTTATGTTGCTGCTGTGTGACTGTGACATGCAGGCACGACTGCTAGCATGAAAAACCCATATTTTCAATTGGCAAGAAATAGTAATTAATACCCATGAAATATGAAAAATGTGTTTATCTGAGGGTCGCCTCAACACTAACGTTTTTTTGTAGCTTTGAAATTGTCCACTAGTGGGAACTTACACATAACTGTCAATAACTTAATAACAAAACATCTGATTGGCTTAGAATAAAAATTGATATGGATATAACACTCAGATGTATTGGTTGAAACATTAAACAGCAGAACATTTGTATATTTTTTTATTTTTTCTTTGAATCTAAATATGGAAGTGGGTTTAATGGCTATGTGGGGTTAATAGGCAAACTTACCCTACCTCAAGAATGTGTATTATCCACGACAAACTTGATCCAGTAATATACGGCACAAAGTCAAAATTATATGGTAATTCAGCAATAGCCAATTCGACACAAAGATAAAGCTGTACAGTATTGGCCTACACACCAAGCTAACAGGCAGGCACAGGAGGCCACTGTGTTGTATTGATCTGTACGGAAAGTAGCACATCTCTCCCTGGCTGTGCTGGGGTGTATTTATTAGTCCACAACGTAGCAAAAAATAACAAAACGTTGGGGGCCTCCCAAGTGGCGCAGTGGTCTAAGGCACTGCATCGCAATGCTAGCTGTGCCACTAGAGATCCTTGTTCGAGTCCAGGCTCTGTTGCAGCCGGCCGCGACCAGGAGACCCATGGGGCGGCGCACAATTGGCCCAACGTCGTCCAGGTTAGGGGAGGGTTTGGCCGGCAGGGATGTTCTTGTCCCATCGCGCACTAGCGACTACTGTGGCGGGCAGGGCGCAGTGCATGCTGACACGGTCACCAGGTGTGCGGTGTTTCCTCCGACACATTGGTGCCGCTGGCTTCCGGGTTAAGCGGGCATTGTGTCAAGAAGCGGTGCGGCTCGGTTGGGTTGTGTTTCGGAGGACGGTTGTGTTTCTCTTTACTATCATTTGGTTCCTAGTGAATACACTCCAGCAGAGCCATTTACACTGAGTGTACAAAACCTTAAGAACATCTGCTCTTTCCATGACATAGACTGACTAGGTGAAGGCTATAATCCTTTATTGATGTCACCTGTTAAATCCACTTAAATCAGTGTAGATGAAGGGGAGGAGACAGGTTAACCCTGGTGCTTTGCTGAAAATAAATGACGACTATTGTGGTATGGGTCAGATTGACCCGCACAGTTTAAACACACTCAAGACAGTCAGTTTTGATTACATTGGAAGCTGACAGTCTACCTTGACTCGTTGTGGTGACGGTGACCATTCTATATTAACATCTTTAGACTTCCATGTCCTCTCTTCTCTGGATGATGGTTGTTGCATGCTCTCTCTCTCATCTGATGGAGGGGATGGTATGGCAGACTCCTCCTCTGAATCCTCTTCACCAAAGAAAAATTCACTACATTTACTCCTTTGTTCCCAGGGCTGATAACAACATTCTGGGGCCGTTCGTCGGGGGGGCACTGTTACAGGAGGGGGTCACAGTTCCGGAGCGACCGACTAGGTGTCATCCTCCGACAACCTTAGGCACCTCCTCACTCACAGTCGGGACTAATCATCTTCCTATTGGTGTCACCTGTGTCTATCTGATTCACCTGTGTATTTATGCCCTCACTTCCCTGTGTTCCCTTGCTAAGTTTTCTCTGCTAGTTTCACTATGCCAAGCAGTACTAATCAGTGTCTGATCGTGGGACGTATGGACAGGTACGTGAGAAGTGTTCTCCCTGTTTATTTATTACTTCAGTCATAGTTAGTATTTTGAATTTTTGGCATCTCTGCCTGTTTTTTGGAGTCTTATGGGCTCTGCCTTTCTTTTTCGTGTAAAGTCCGTTATTTTGTATCCTGGCTTCGGGACCATCAGTAAAGTTCCTTGTTTCACCATCTCTGCCTACTGCCTACTGTCTAACCTGCACCGCACCTGGGTCACACCTCACACAAACCCTTACAGAAAACTGAGCCACTATGGACCCAGCGGAGGTAGCACAGTATCATAGCCCATTGGCAATGCAGGGAGCCATGCTGAACCAGCACGACCGCAGCCTGCAGCAGATCACGAAAATCTCCGCCAGCTGACGATCGCGGGAACCCTGCCTACCACCTCCGGAGAGGTACGACGAACGTCCAGAGGGCTGCAGGGAATTCTTCACCCAGTGTTCCCTGATATTCAGCCTACAACCCTCCTCCTTCCCGACGGAGCAGGACCAGGTGGCCTACATTATCACTCTGTTGACGGATCGGGCCCTTTCCTGGGCTACCGCGGAGTGGGAGAGCCAAACTCCGGCATGCTCAGATTCCTACCTAATCAACCGGGAGCTAAGCAAGGTGTTCAACACCTCTCGGGTGGTGTCGGGGCACGAGGCCGGGAGGCGGCTCACGGCCTGTCGGCAGGGTGACCATTCGGTGGCGGACTACTCCGTGGAGTTCCGGACCCGGGCTCGAGAGGCAGGACGGGAGGAGGCCGCCCTGGTTGTCCTTTATGCTCTGGGGCTATCGGAGGGAATGAAGGACGAACTATCCATCAGGGAGCTGCCAGAGCGACTGGGCGGCCTCGTCGACCTCTCGGTGCAGGTAGACAATAGATGTCATGAGAGGGCGCACGAGAGAGGCATGACGCAAGGCGCGCCTCTGCGTCCCCCTATCAGCCCGGAGGCTTTCCGCTGATTCAGGGAGGAGACGCCTCAGGAGGAGGCTATGCAGCTGGGTGTGGCGGTAGAAAGAATTATCCATCGAGCTCCGAGACAGGATTGTGTGGAGGCATAGATCTGGGGAAGGGTACCAAAAAATGTCTGAAGCATTGAAGGTCCACAAGAACACAGTGGCCTCAATCATTCTTAAATGGAAGAAGTTTTGAACCACCAAGACTCTTCCTAAAGCTGGCTGCCCGGCCAAACTGAGCAATTGGGGGAGAAGGGCCTTTGTCAGGGAGGTGACCAAGAACCCGATGGTCACTCTGACAGAGCTCCACCAATCAGGCCTTTATGGTAGAGTGGCCAGACAGAAGCCACTATGGTAGAGTGGCCAGACGGAAGCCACTCCTCAGTAAAAGGCACATGACAGCCCGCTTGGAGTTTGCCAAAAGGCACCCAAAGGACTCTCAGACCATGAGTAACAAGATTCCCTGGTCTGAGGAAACCAAGATTGAACTCTTTGGCCTGAATGGTGGTGAAGGCATCATGCTGTGGGGATGTTTTTCAGCGGCAGGGACTGGGAGACTAGTCAGGATTGAGAGAAAGATGAACGGAGCAAAGTACAGCGAGATCCTTGATCATTTAATGTCAGCACAACAAACCTCGATGACTCGGTGGCGTGTGACACATAAAGGCAAGCAAGTATGAGGTCCGCAAAATCCATTAGGGACGCAAAAAGACAATACAGACTCAAACTTGAATTGATGTTCGACAACTCAGACTCACATCACATGTGGCAAGGACCTCAGACTATCACAGACTACAAAGGCAAATCCAGCTGTGTCTTGCCCACCGAAGCCTCCCTCCCAGATGACCTTAACACATTCTATGCTCGCTTCGAGGCAGACAATACCGAGCCATCAAGGAAGACACGCTGCTCTGGACAACCAGGTGCTTTCGCCCTCCGAGGCTGACGTGAGAAAAACAGGCTGTGAGGATTGGCAACAACACCTGCTCCACACTGACTCTTAACACAGGGGCCCCCAAGGGGTGTGTCATCAGTCCTTTGCACGACACAAACTTCATCATCAAGTTTACTGACAACACTACGGTTGTAGGCCTGATAACTAACATTGACAAGTCAGCCTATAGGGAGGAGGTAAGTGAACTGGCATTGCAGTGTCATGACAACAACCTCTCTCTCAATGTCAGCAAAATAAAGGAGTTGATTGTTGACTTCAGGAAGCAGAGGAGGGAACATGCCCCGATCCACGGGACTGCAATACAGAGAGTCACAGGCGTCCACATCACCAAGGACTTGTCATGGACCAACAACACCACCACTTTTGTCAAGAGGGCGCAACAGCGTCTCTACTTCCTAAGGCAGAAATGTGGCATGCCGCCCCGGGTCCTCTCCAAACACAACCGCTGCACCATCGGGAGCGTCCTGACCATTTGCATCACAGCCTGGTACCAAAATCCACGACCGCAAGGCCATCCAGTGGGTGGTGAAGACGGCCCAGTTCATCGCTGGGACTGTGCTTCCACCCATCCAGGATATCTACTCGAAACGGTGCCTGGGGAAGGCACGCAGCATCATCAAGTACCCCACACACCCCAGCCACGAGCTGTTCTCTCCCTTGAACAAGTCATTCATTTAATTCACATAACAATTCATACCTTGTGGTGAATAGTGAATACATGCTGTGGCAGATCAGGGGGTTGGGTCAAGACGTTTACACAGATCAGACACAGTAGCTCAGTTTCAAGGGTGTTTATTAATAAAGTTATCAAAAGAAAAGGATAGGTCTCCCCCATGAGACTCTCTCCAGCATACCGTCTCCAACTACACAGACGTTACCCTCCTTCCCCCAGTCCTCTCCTGTGTGCTGCCCTCCTGGCAGCTTTATGGGACTTGCACAGCAGGTGAGCATATTACTGCTTTAAACTGAGCCCTTTACCCATACTGTATCAGTGAGCTTTATAGGTAGAAGAGGTGTTCATTTGCCTCTGAGGAAAATGGAGCTAGGTCCTTTTTTGGGGACTTAAGTGAGTAAAGCATAGATGGGTCTGTGACCTGACAACTGATGGTTGAAAATAAAATTAAGTAGGCTATCTTTCAGGACAAAATTGGTGCATGCTTTTCTGGGTATTGTATCACTAAGTACATTTCTGAGCACCAAAATCAAACTCACTTCCAGGACCTTGTACGGACCCTGAGAGTAGGCCTAGTTGTCGGAACTACTCCTTGCATGCCTTGACAGCTTTTTTCTCTATTGCTGAAGCAACTACTGTATAGTGTGAGTGCAATGCCTTTAAGAAAACGTGTCACTCTATCCTCTTCTACTGCCAGACAGACAGTGCAGCTAGTGTGAGTGACATGACACCACTGTGCTGCCATCTTGTTAGAAGGTAACAGATTATTTTATTATAGTGATTAAGAGTGACTTTCATTGTGTTCCATGGTGTTTAGCGCCCCCTAGTGGAGCTTTCTGGTACTTAGAATAACGAACAAAAACCGGAAGTAAAGTAGTCATTCTGCACGCAGACAAGCAGCTAGAAACAACGCTACTGTACAGTTCTTTCAGTGCAACTATTTCTTGTTACGCTTCAGCCTCTGAAAATATTTGTTTGTAAGTTCAATTCAAGCATATTGCAAGTGATGATAATATTGTTATTGACAGAATTGCTTACTTATTAATGTTAGTTGGTTACATTTACTCACGCAAATTGCATTGACTTTCATGGATGCCGTTAGCTGTATTAGTTTACTCGTGCGTCATGTAAAATAAGTGTAAAACATACTATAGTTTGTTACTGTTTCTAGTGTAATATGCTTTGTTATTGTACAGAGGTGTTTGTACATTATTAGAGTAATGAAAGGAGTTGGCTAGTTGTTACTCATAGAGTAATTATCTATTTGGTTTGTCGTCATGCCAGATATATGGTAACTTGGCACTTGCTTTGTATTTATGCAACTTCAACTTGAAATGTATAATGTACAGCTACAGTATGTCAATGTGAATTGAATACTAAAGTATATTATTTTCTGTATTTGCAGTTTCACAACATAAACGTTTTCAATACATTCGTTCAAGAAAAGTCACGCCTTGGAAGTTTTATTGAAGACTCAGTTGTTAGCTATCTGTCTAGTTTTGCACGGGAACGCAATTCCAGGGCAGAATAGTGAAAAAACATCATCACGGCGGGCTCAAGCACAAGAATAATCGCACGTGGTGGTTATGATTCTACGTTCATTAGCCAACAAAGCCTCTGATCCTAGGGATGACCAGCAGTCTACGATGCAGCAACCAGAGGCAAGTGTTCGACAGAAAGAGGAAGAGGAGCGAGTAAGAGAGATGGAGGAGCCTCTTCAGCACATTGAGACCAAGTCTCAGTCTGCAAGATCAAGGTCATCAAAACAGTCAAGCAGATCCTCAACGGCGAGTTATGCAGCCATCAAAGCACGTGCCAAGGCGTGCTAGAGTCTCCTATGCTGAAAAGGAAGCTTCTATGATGAAACAAAAAGCGGAACTGGATGCAAGTTTATATGTTCTCCAAGTTGAGAGAACAGCTGCTGCTGCGTTGGCTGAAGCTATAGCCTTTGAAGAAGCTGTAGAGTCTGAACGCAGAGAGCTCCACAGAGAACTCAACACAGGGACACAGCCCTTAAGTCCAGTCCAACGTACTTGTGAGTATGTGCAACAACATGCTAGGCCCTACTTTGCTGAAATGCCATTTGAAGTAGAGACACAAGAGCTTAGTGTTGACCCAGCTACAGGCCACAATCCAGAAAGTAGCAAACAACGGAGCATGAGCAGAGACTCTCCGTACAAAAGAAATGAAAAGCAGCATGGTGGAAAGGGAAAACAGACCCACTTCCAGTCACCGACACAAAGCTTCCCTGAGTCACAAGTGGCACCAGAACTCACCAAGTACCCCTGCGCCGTGAGATGGTGAGTTCGGACTCCTGAAGTTTGATGATCGTCCTGAAAATTATTGGGCATGGAAAGCATCTTTTCTCAATGCGACCAGAGACTTGAATCTATCAGCCAGGGAAGAGTTAGATCTAATTACCAAGTGGCTAGGGGCAGAGTCGTCTGAGCAAGCAAAAGAGAATTAGATCTGTCTATATTCTCAATGCAACAGCAGGGCTTAACATGGTCTGGCAACGACTAAAAGAGTGCTATGGTACACCCAAGTGATCGAGAATGCACTGTTGAAGAAAATTGATGAATTTCCAAAACTGTCTAACAAAGACAATCACAAACTAAGAGAACTGGGTGACATTCTTCTCGAACTGGAGTGTGCTAAAGAAGAAGGGTACCTTCCAGGCCTCGCTTATCTGGACACATCTCGTGGGGTAAACCCTATAGTAGAGAAACTTCCATTCAGTTTACAAGAGAAATGGATAGCACAGGGATCCAAATACAAGGAGGACTATCGGGTAGCATTCCCACCATTCTCGTTTTTCTCGAGATTCATCAGGAACCAGGCGAAAATTAGAAACGACCCCAGCTTCACCCTCTACACCTCAACTACCCAGGTGTCTGTGAAAAGTGAGAAACCTGTCAGGTACAGCAGCAAGACACCTGTGACTGTACACAAAACAGATGTGTCATCTGAGCCCTCAGACCACCAAACCAAACCCAGTAAGACAAAGGTTGAAAGCCCTGACCATCACTGTCCAATACATAACAAGCCTCATCCTCTTAAAAGTGTCGGGATTTAGATACAAAACCCTAGATGAGCGCAAATCATATCTCAAAGAGAATGGCATTTGTTTCCGATGTTGTGGGTCAACTCAGCACAGAGCTAAAGACTGTAAGGTGTCAATCAAGTGCTCCGAGTGTGACAGAGACAGACATCTTGCTGCTCTGCATCCAGGTCCAGCTCCTTCAACGATAGACACCGCTACAGCAGAGAAAGAGCATGGCGGGGAGCAAGGTGAAGATGCTCTTCTATCAGTCACCTCAAAGTGTACCGAGATCTGTGGTGAGGCAGCCAATCCAAGATCATGTTCAAAAATATGCCTAGTCAAAGCTTATCCAGCTGGGAAAAGAGAGAAAGCTGTCAAAATGTATGCAGTGCTTGATGAACAGAGCAACAAATCTCTGGCCAAGACAGAGTTTTTCAATCTCTTCAACGTCAATGACAACTCTGCTCCATACACCATGAAGACCTGTTCTGGGGTAACAGAGACTTCAGGCAGGAGAGCCGTCAACTTCATGGTGGAGTCTATAGACGGACACAAGCAGCTCACTCTCCCTACTCTGATAGAGTGTGACATGATGCCAGACGATAGAATGGAGATTCCCTCCCCAGACATTGCGCATCATCATCCCCATCTGCAACCAGTGGCGGACAAAATTCCAGCTGTGGACCCAGACGCTCCCATCCTCCTGCTCTTAGGACGAGACATCTTAAGGGTACACAAGGTACGAGAACAAATCAATGGGCCCCACGACACTCCTTATGCACAGCGACTCGACCTCGGGTGGGTCATCGTGGGTGAAGTTTGTCTGGGAACGGCTCACCGACCAGCCAGTGTTAACGTGTTCAGGACAAACATACTTCAAAATGGTCGCACGTCCTATCTGAGCCCTTGCCCTGACATCATCCAGGTGAAAGAGAACTACAGCAGCGTAGCTCAGCAACACATTTCTCTCTCTACAGGGCACTCGAGAGATCCAAGCACAACTGTGAACACAGACAGCCTGGGATGTTCCGTGCTCAACAAAACACAAGACGATGATAAACCAGCACCATCTGTGGAAGACAAAGCTTTCTTGGACATTATGGACAAACAGGTTTTCCAGGATGATGGAAACAACTGGGTGGCTCCACTACCCTTTCGCCCCACTAGACATCGTCTTCCTAATAACAGGGAGCAGGCCATGAAGCGTCTCACATCACTTCGTAGGACTTTAGACAAAAAGCCTGACATGAAACTTCAATTTATTGACTTCATGCAAAAGATGCTGGATAACGACCAAGCTGAACATTCTCCGACACTAGAGGGAGACAAAGAACGCTGGTATCTGCCAATATTTGGTGTTTACCATCCACAAAAGCCTGAACAAATAAGAGTGGTGTTTGACTCCAGCGCTGAGTGTCAAGGCGTGTCACTGAACGACGTCCTGCTCAGGGGTCCAGACTTAAACAACACACTCTTGGGCGTCTTAATGCGCTTCGCAAGGATGGCATTGCACTAACGACAGATGTGCAACAAATGTTTTACTGTTTTGGTGTACGTGAGGATCACAGAGATTACTTAAGGTTTCTCTGGTATGAAGACAACAACCCAGATAGAAACATAACTGAGTACAGGATGAAAGTCCATGTATTTGGGAACAGCCCCTCACCAGCCGTAGCCATCTACTGCATGAGACGAGCAGCTCTACAGGGTGAGAAGGAATACGGGTCAGAACCCAAGCAGTTTGTAGTGAGGAACTTTTATGTCGATGATGGGCTGATATCAGTAGCTACTCCAGAAGAAGCTATCAACATTATGAGAAAAACACAAGCAATGTTAGCGGAGTCCAACATGAAACTACACAAGATTGCATCCAATAGCAAAACAGTTATGGAAGCCTTCCCCATGGAGGACCGTGCCAAGGACTTAAAAGACTTGGAACTCGGAGTAGATCCTCTCCCTTTTCAACGGAGCCTAGGACTTTCCTGGAACCTGGAAACAGACAGCTTCACATTCCAGGTGTCCCACAATGAGAAGCCTTTTACACGGAGAGGCATCCTGTCCACAGTGAATAGTCTTTATGACCCCCTTGGGTTTTGTGGCTCCAATAACAATGCAAGGGAAAGCCTTAATCAGAGAACTCTCTTCTGATCAGAGTGAGTGGGATGCCCCCTTCCCACAGAAAAAGAAGAGGAATGGAAAATGTGGAAGGAATCTTTGATGGAGTTGGAACATCTGTATATTCAGCGGCCCTACATCCCAGTCTCCTTGTCTACCACTCAAAGAAGAGAGCTGCACATCTTCTCGGATGCCTCTACAGTAGCCATAGGAGCGGTAGCCTATCTGAGAGTTATTGACTCGGAAGGTCAATGCCATGTTGGATTTGTCATGGGGAAATCTAAATTGGCCCCTCGACCGCCCACACTATCCCACGCCTAGAACTGTGTGCGGCTGTGCTAGCTGTTGAGATGTATGAACTGATCAGAGACGAAATAGACATTGATGTAAATGCAGCCAAGTTCTACACAGACAGTAAGATAGTTCTCGGTTACATCCACAATGTCACCAAAAGATTTTATGTGTATGTTGCCAATAGGGTAACTCGTATCAGGAAGTCTACCCATCCAGACCAGTGGTGTTACGTAAACACTGACAGCAATCCAGCAGACCATGCAACCAGGCCCATACGAGCAGCACTCTTAAAGCACACCAGTTGGTTCTCAGGTCCCCCTTTTCTGGCTCAAGCAAACTCAAGTGAGTCTGAGACCATCAATTTTGACCTTGTAGAGCCTGACGCAGATGCAGGGAACTGGGAATCGACACAAATGACTCAGAGTTGACTAAATACCTCTCAGACAAGGGATGTACTTGGATATTTAATCCCCCACACTCGTCTCATATGGGTGGTTCTTGGGAGAGACTCATTGGGGTTGCCAGACGTATCCTTGATGCTATGCTGTTTCAGACGGGCTCCACTCGTCTCACACATGAGGTCTTGAGCACTCTTATGTCTGAAGTTATGGCATGAATCAATGCGAGACCCCCTAGTGTCAGTGTCAACCGATCCTGACATGCCTGCCATTCTTACACCCTCAATGTTACTGACACAAAAGACCAACGCTACCTCAGCCCCTTCTGGATATTTCCACATGAACGATCTTCATGGAAAACAGTGGAAGCAAGTCCAGTGTCTCGCTGACACTTTTTGGAAAAGGTGGAGACAGGAGTACCTGACAACACTGCAGAGACGCAGAAAATGGACAGCAGAAAAGCCAAATGTGAAAGTGGGAGATGTTGTCTTATTGAAAGACAGTCAGACGCACAGAAATGACTGGCCAGTCGGACTTGTGGTCAAAACCTTTCCCAGTACTGATCGAAAAGGTCAGGAAAGTAGAACTAAAGGTTGTCAAGCAAGGGATTGCTAAGGTGTTTCTGAGACCAATCTCAGAGATTGTTGTTCTTCTTTCTGAAGCATCCGAGAGGCAAAATATTTTATTTCATAGTGGCACAATTTCATTATACCAGGCCATCTTGTTAGAAGGTAACAGATAATTTTATTATAGTGATTAAGAGTGACTATCATTGTGTTCCATGGTGTTTAGCGCCCCCTAGTGGAGCTTTCTGGTACTTATAATAACGAACAAAAACCGGAAGTAAAGTAGTCATTCTGCACGCAGACAAGCAGCTAGAAACAACGCTACTGTACAGTTCTTTCAGTGCAACTATTTCTTGTTACGCTTCAGCCTCGGAAAATATTTGTTTGTAAGTTCAATTCAAGCATATTGCAAGTGATGATAATATTGTTATTGACAGAATTGCTTACTTATTAATGTTAGTTGGTTACATTTACTCACGCAAATTGCATTGACTTTCATGGATGCCGTTAGCTGTATTAGTTTACTCGTGCGTCATGTAAAATAAGTGTAAAACATACTATAGTTTGTTACTGTTTCTAGTGTAATATGCTTTGTTATTGTACAGAGGTGTTTGTACATTATTAGAGTAATGAAAGGAGTTGGCTAGTTGTTACTCATAGAGTAATTATCTATTTGGTTTGTCGTCATGCCAGATATATGGTAACTTGGCACTTGCTTTGTATTTATGCAACTTCAACTTGAAATGTATAATGTACAGCTACAGTATGTCAATGTGAATTGAATACTAACGTATATTATTTTCTGTATTTGCAGTTTCACAACATAAACGTTTTCAATACATTCGTTCAAGAAAAGTCACGCCTTGGAAGTTTTATTGAAGACTCAGTTGTTAGCTATCTGTCTAGTTTTGCACGGGAACGCAATTCCAGGGCAGAATAACCACTATAAAGAATGCAACTGTCTGTGTCTCTGTTTTTATCCTTTATCCCCTATGCTCATATTCTGTTTGCTCATACCCAAATATTTACTTGTAATTGTGGCCTTAGCATAAATTAGAGAAAAACCACTCAGTAAAACCTAATCTCAAACTTGTTTTTGAAACAAATAGTTAAAAAGAATGCTAACAGTTTTCTTGGATAATGACATCATCTTCTTTGGCCGAGACAGGCTCATATGTAATTGGTCTAGCAGCTTTTTCCTTTTGGCAAATTCTGTTGGGGAGTAGGATCTAGGGGTGTGCCGATCTCCTATCCGTTTTATCACACTTGATACTCGTAATCGGATTTACTTGTGATCGGAAAACCGAGAAGTGCGCTTTAAATGCCGGTAAAGCCTATACCTCAAGTGTACATTACTGCGCTATAACTCACAGCACATCTCAGAGCGCATCGTTATGTTCCTTCACTCATTCACACAGATTGTTCAAAGGTAAACTAACCCAGCAGATGAAAAATGCACATGATTTACTTACTTAGTCCTATTCAATTATCAACGAAATAAGCTAATAAATAGTGTAATGCATGGCTGGCTACTACCACCAGCATTTATTCCAGACACAGATTTAGATGAAGGTAGGCTAATTCGCTTGCCTCATAATCTGTTGTTTAATATGTTGTTTCACTTTCGAGAGGAGCAAAACTTTTCTCTCCCAACACTTATGCCACAACATTTGTACAATCAAAATAAACTACCTACATTTGAAAAAAAAAATAAAAAAATTGAATGATCTGTCGCTTGGTTAACATGCCTGGGCGAGAACAAATAATAATAGCAAGCGAGCATGGGCTCGGATCACGACATAACGACAGATGTCGTCAGCAATATAATAATTATACAGACAAAGTAGGCCTACTAAACAACGCCAAGTAGACAGACAAAGACAACCATATGGCCTCAGCAAAGTAGACAGAAAATAACTAGATTGAACATCCAATTAGGTTTCCATCCAATTGGCAACAGATTTTCATGCAAACATTCTAGAATCCGCGTAAAGAATATATGCACATTTTCCCACCAGTGGTGTGTTTCCACCAAAAGGAGTTGCTGCAGATAGAAATCTGAGGGTGATGACGTAGTGCACATACAATGTACTTTTTCACTTACATTTTCATGTACGGAATCAAAATCTAATGTTCAATGTGTTTCCATCGCATTTTCAACACTACCGATAGTTTGTCATACAAACTTGCATTAAATAGCAAATGTGCCTACTCTGGTCTCTAGCCAACAGCTCGCAGATACAATGCGGGTAGGCTGTGCAGGTAGGCTAGTCTACATGATGAGATTATTATGGATAAGAACGAGAATATTTATATTTGTTAAACGGCAGTGAAGCATCAATCATCATGTCACCAGAATAAGACCCTTGATATTTATTGGAAAGGAGCATCAAGATCACCCTGCAATTTCACCTCCCTCTGAAGTTCATCATAACTTATTTCATCTGTAGCCTAATAAACTGCATGGTTTCCCAAGTGGGAAACCACACACTCATATCATTGCGTGACTCTAAATTTACTTCGATATGATGGTTATTATATGTTTCCACCGCCGTTTCTCACATAATTAGCACACAGTGCTTCACACTGTTTCAGTGAAAGAGATATGTGTGCTGGCAGCTGAAAATAACTGTTTTCTGATCACGGATAATTACAAAAAAATACTTGTGTCATAATCGTATTCTAATCGTATACTTGTTTTGTCAGAGTATTCGGCACACCCCTAGACTAGGATCCTTCTTGAGACTAGGAGAGACAAGGGCTCAGGAGTGCACACTCAATGCATACAAGTAAGCTAGATAGAAAGCCAGCTGGTGTTAGCAAAAAGGACAAAGCCTATGCAACAACTATCTCGCCAGTCACTTCTGTTTGAAATTATGTGGTTTGTAAGAGTTGGCCTGCTGGCTGTATAGAAGCAGTTAGCTAACATTAGCACGCTAACGTTAGCTATCGCGGCTAATTTAGCTAGCTGGCTAGGCAACAAGAAAGCAAGTCAATGCAGATCATCTACACAACAACCATCTCGCCATTCCCTTCCAAGTTTTAAGTCAAGAGGAAACCTAGTTAGCTGTTGTTGACTGACATAGGTAGCAGCAGTAGCTAGCTAGCTTCACGACTAGCTAGCTAGCTAGTTAGGTAACTAACAACAGAAATATCAGGAATATAGCTTGTGACAAAGCAAACAAAAGCAACAACTCATGCTTGTGAAATAATTAGTCTGCATTTATTTCTATAATAGTAAGTCAACTTTGAGTTTTTTTTAGGTCTCTGTCTGTCTGTCTTTGTTTCTGTTCTGAATGGCCTGGAGTTAACAGTCAACCCAAAGATTTACTGCGTCTGCCTTTAACTGTTTTTGTTCCTCTACTGTCGGTGTGAGTGACATGACACCACTATAAAATTAGAGAGTCTTGACTGTCTGTGTGTGTTTCGGTTCTGACTGGTCTGGCGTCAACAGTCAAACTGCCCTGGCGCTGACCTGCAGATACATTTTTTTATCTGTGTGTGTGTATGTAAGTGGGAAGAAAACTCCTGGCCCCTGGCGAGAGAGAGATGGGATGCGTCCCAAATGGCACACTATTCCCTATACAAACCCCCAGGGCTCTGGTCAAAAGTAGTGCACTAAGTAGGGAATAGGGTGCCATTTTGGCCGCACCCAGTGTGGGATCGGCGGCAGCGGGAGGTACACTGAGAAAACACAAGAAAACAAAGTGAAGACAAGGGAAAGTAAATAAATAGTGAGGTTGGTTAGACAGCTACTTGGAGTAGTGGGTGGAAACAAGCAAGTGCACTTTGCTCGAAAGCGTTGAACTGAACTGATAGTGTCTGGAAGTGTGTGTGTGTGTGTGTGTGTGAGTGAGTGATGCAGATGCTAAAAGTGTTAGGCTAATACCTCAGGTGGAGTTGAACTTCTAACCCATACATCTCTAGCACTTATGCCTTGTCTCTGTGAAGAAACTGGATGTCATCCATTGTTTTAATGTGAGTTTGCATTGGTTCTGCTAAGGCATGATGGCAGCCTTTCTGAAACTGTTATTTCCAGAGGTAGAGTTGAACTCCTAACCTAAATTATGACGATCACAAGCACTTTATCTGGTTCATGACAGAGCAGTGCTCATAATAATGGCTGGAACTGAGCAAATGGAATAATATTTGATACCTGTCACGACTTCCGCCGAGGCTGCCTCCCCTCCTTGTTCGGGCAGGTTTCGGCGTTCGTCGTCACCGGCTTACTAGCCACTGCCGCTCCATATATCATTATTCAATTTTGTCCACCTGGTTCATATCCCCTCATTAGTCCGTGTATAAGTGTTCCCTCTGCCCCCTTGTCCTTGTGGGTGATTGTTTTATGTGAAGATGAGTGTAGCTCGGTTGAGCTACCCGTACTTTGTATTGCCGGGGTTATTTCTCCCCATGTGCCTTTATTGTGTTCCAGTGCGCCTGTATTACGCCCTGTGCTGTTGATGCTATCCAGCGTAACTGTGTCCTACGGAATAAACTCTGTATTTAGTGATTTACCCTCCTGCGCCTGACTCCTTCAAATCACACTCTCACAATACCATTCCACCTATTCCGCTCCAGTCATTTCCACGTGCCCGTTCTCCCCAATTAAGGTGCCACCAACCTCCTGTGTGTGATACTGATACTGTTTTAGTGTGAGAGTTTGTGTTCTGTTGGGAGGGAGTGAGAGGACTCTTAGCTATGCCGCATACACACAGACCCCACCTTACTAAGGATAACAATAATCCTTGGGTGTTGCTGTCCGCTTCCCTTTTCTTGGAAATACATGTAGTTTCTATTTACTCAGACACACACCATTCCATACAGAAACCTTTGGTAGTGCTGCCCGGCATAACTGTATTTATTACTGAGGCTTTTCTGTGTAGCTAATGGTGTACCTGATATTAAAGAGTGGGTGTTTTTGACTTGCAAACAATCTCTCTCTCTCACCTGTCTCGTCAGGACAGACCAGTGGGCTGGGGCTCTCCCGGGTTTTATTTAATACAATACTGTCTGTCTGTCTGTTGCTCTGTCTGTTTGCCAACTTGCCTGTCTGTCTGCCTCCCAAGCCTTCACTACATACAATCCTGTCTTATTGACTGTCTGTCTATCTGTCTGTCTGTCTGTCAGAGATACTGAGAGGAATTCAGTAGCATCACACATCAGCATCAACCCCTGAATGGGATATCAACTCACTGATAAAAGATTGATGTCATAAAATGACCGTCAGTTACTGCAGTTACTGAGGAGGACTCCACAGCACAATGACTGTCCAACATTACACCATAACAGCATTAAACACTCTGCAAGGGATAACAGCTGCTAAATTATATAATATTGTCATCATCAAATGACAGTTGGTGAGAATCTAAAGGACAAAACTCAGTAACGGTGAGAAAGGAACAATTTGACGAGATGCACTGAAAGAGATTTGCTAGAGTTAGGTTTTTAACCCAATAAGTCCCACCGTAACACCGGCATGTTTGGATTTCTAACCCCTTTTAAACATTGTGTGTTTGAGCTACAGACTTCTGGGTTGTACCATTGGATTCTTCTATTGGATTATCCATGTGCTACCTTGTCCCAGAGCTGCTGTTTTCAACTCTCTCTCTCTCTACTGCACCTGTTATTTTAACCTTTAAATGTCCGGCTACGAAAAGCCAAGTGACATTTACTCCTGATGTACTGACCTGTTGCAACCTCTACAACCACTGTGATGATTATTTTACCCTGATGATCGTTTGAACATCTTGGAGAAAAATCTGGCCTTAATGGCCATGTACTGTTATAATCTCCACCCGGCACAGACAGAAGGGGACTGGCCACCCCTCAGAGCCTGGTTCCTTTCGAGGTTTCATCCTAGGTTTCTGCCTTTCTAGGGAGTTTTTCCTAGCTACCGTGCTTCTACATCTGCGTTGCTTGCTGTTTGGGGTTTTAGGCTGGGTTTCTGTATAGCACTTTGTGAGATCTGCTCATATAAAAAGGGCTTTATAAATACATTTGATTGATTGATTGATTCTATTTCTTCTGCATCCGTAAATACTGTTAGTCTGTGTGATTAACGGGGGATAAGCTAGAGCGGCGTTTATGAGACAAGGGTGGATCCGAATGGGCCAGGGGCCGGGTCTTTTTACAAAAATGTCTGTAGAGTGTGAATGGTTTGAGCTACAAACTATTAAAAGTTTAGACACTCACGAACACACACATGTAACAGTGTCTATAATACTAGAATAAGCTCACATACAGTAGTTGCTGTCAAAAACTCCAAACTCCACACAATCATCACTGACTAGTTGAATATTAATTTTCCAGTGAGAAAACAATTTCTGTAATTACAGCATCCATATAAATTCATCAGGTTTTTGCTTTGGCGGACTTTATAATATAATAATATAATATGCCATTTATCAGACGCTTTTATCCAAAGCGACTTACAGTCATGTGTGCATACATTTTTAAGTATGGGTGGTCCCGGGGATCGAACCCACTACCCTGGTGTTACATGCGCCATGCTCTACCAATTGAGCTACAGAGGACCACTTAGTCTCGGGACTAATAGAAGACTTCTCATAAAAGGATTGAATATATTCAGAAACAGTTTCTCAACGAGGAAGAACAATTTGATAAGGTTGTGAACAATGTCTTCAGTAAAATGGTAAGGAAGGTATAAAGCAAGTTAAAAACAGATGAGAAGCCCCATAAAGACTGGTATCTCACATGTTGTGTCCCTAGGCCAGGGTGTTATAGGCCTGTAGCTATGGCTACAGGAGTATAACACATAAATATTGCTGAAGGAAGATGGATTGCACCCATGGACACACCAGTATTGAAGCAAGCGTATGCTCAGAGACTGTAACGGACACAAAGAGCAAACATACACTCAAACCTGCTTTTAGGGAATTAAACGGTGTGTGTGTCTCTTAAGTTCCCAAAAAACGACCCAGCTACATTTTCCTCAGAGGCAAATAAACACCTCTTCTACCTATAAAGCTCTCTGATACAGTATCGGTAAAAGGGCTCAGTTTAAAGCAGTAATATTTCATGAAGCGAGTGGCGGTGTAGCTGCCGACAAGGTGTGTCTGGAAAACTATTTTTAATGCTATATTGATAGCAAACGTAGCAATTAAAAGACAAGGGAAAACATTCCCACCTCTTTCATTGTCAGTATTTCCATTTTGTCCATAATCTTGATGAAGAATATTAATAAACACTAGTTTGAGACCACAACATCAATCAAATCTGCTAAATAGCGCTGCTAATAAACTTTGAAAATTGCTGGCTTAGCTAACCAAACCAGCAGTCAATCCTATCTTGCTATTATGAAAATCGAATTAAACAATGCCTATAAGGTTTAAATTAGACTTTTGCTTTCAAAAGCAGCTCAAACATAGAACATGTAAAAATGAACTTCATAGCCATTGAATTATACCGTGCAAGACAATCAGAAACAAGTATTCAAAAATGCCATGGTATAACCGCTTATAACGTGAGAAAAATACTTTTCAATGCAGACCAGGGACAAACTTCACATGTATGTTTGATTTAACGTGCTCAACACTAAGGAACCTATGGAATCGTACCAAAAGTGCTAAATAAGCTAAAATCAAGCGCACCCAAAGTAATTTAAAGATAACAAATAATATGGATCGAATGGTAAAATGTCTATATTGTCACAAGCATACTAATAAGACTAATGCTATTATTTCCGGTGCTTCAACCAAGCACAGATAGAACACAACACACCATGACACACACACACACAACAAAAAATCAGCACGGAAACAAAACATACTATGACACACTTAATGGAGTCACTCCACTGAAGAGGACGTTGGACATTTGTGAAAATAAATTAATTTAAACTCTAATAGCATTCCTATTCATCATGGGCCACGCCTTATTGTGGAATGTTTAGTGTAATTACAGGAGATATAGGTGGAGAGGAATAGAGAGAGAGAGTGAGAGAATGAGGGAAAGACCCCAATAACTACCGTGGGATATGCATCAACAGCAACCTTGGGAAAATCCTCTGCATTATCATTAACAGCAGACTAGTTCATTTCCTCAGTGAAAACAATGTACTGAGCAAATGTCAAATTGGCTTTTTACCAAATTACCGTACGACAGACCACGTATTCACCCTGCACACCCTAATTGACAAACAAACAAACCAAAACAAAGGCAAAGTCTTCTCATGCTTTGTTGATTTCAAAAAAGCTTTTGACTCAATTTGGCATGAGGGTCTGCTATACAAATTTATGGAAAGTGGTGTTGGGGGAAAAACATACAACATTATAAAATCCATGTACACAAGCAACAAGTGTGCGGTTAAAATTGGCAAAAAACAAACACATTTCTTTCCACAGGGCCGTGGGGTGAGACAGTGATGCAGTTTAAGCCCCACCCTCTTCAACATATATATCAGCGAATTGGCGAAGGAACTAGAACAGTCTTCAGCACCTGGCCTCACCTTACTAAAATCTGAAGTCAAATGTCTACTGTTTGCTGATGATCTGGTGCTTCTGTCACCAACCAAGGAGGGCCTACAACAGCACCTAGATCTTCTGCACAGATTCTGTCAGACCTGGGCCCTGACAGTAAATCTCAGTAAGACATAAATAATGGTGTTCCAAAAAAGGTCCAGTTGCCAGGACCACAAATACAAATTCCATCTAGACACCGTTGCCCTAGAGCACACAAAAAACTATACATACCTCGGCATAAACATCAGCGCCACAGGTAACTTCCACAAAGCTGTGAACATTCTGAGAGACAAGGAAAGAAGGGCCTTCTATGCCATCAAAAGGAACATAAAATTCGACATACCAATTAAGATCTGGCAAAAAATACTTGAATCAGTTATAGAACCCATTGCCCTTTATGGTTGTGAGGTCTGGGGTCCGCTCACTAACCAAAAATTCACAAAATGGGACAAACACCAAATTGAGACTCTGCATGCAGAATTCTGCAAAGATATCCTCTGTGTACAATGAAAAACACCAAATAATGCATGCAGAGCAGAATTAGGCCGATACCCGCTAATGATCAAAATCCAGAAAAGAGCAGTTAAATTCTATAACCACTTAAAAAGAAGCGATTCCCAAACCTTCCATAACAAAGTCATCATCTACAGAGAGATTAACTTGGAGAAGAGTCAACCTATACAAGCTGGTCCTGGGGACAGCAACACAATTAGACCCAACCAAATCATGAGAAAACAAAAAGAGAATTACTTCACACATTGGAAAGAATCAGCAAAAGAACAGAGCAAACTAGAATGCTATTTGGCCCTAAACAGAGAGTGCATAGTGGCAGAATACCTGACCACTGTGACTGACCCAAACTTAAGGAAAGCTTTGACTATGCACAGACTCAGTGAGCATAGCCTTGCTATTGAGAAAGGCCACCGTAGGCAGACCTGGCTCTCAAGAGAAGACAGGCTATGTGCACACTGCCCACAAAATGAGGTGGAAACTGAGCTGCACTTCCTAACCTCCTGCCAAATGTGTGACCATATTAGAGGCACATATTTCCCTCAGATTACAGAGATCCACAAAGAATTGGAAATCAAACCCAATTTTGATTAACTCCCTTATCTACTGGGTGAAATAACATAGTGTGCAATCACAGCAGCAATATTTGTGACCTGTTGCCACAAGAAAAGGGCAACCAGTGAAGAACAAACACCATTGTAAATACAACCCAAATGTATGTTTATTTATTTTCCCATTTGTACTTTAACTATTTGCACATTGTTACAATACTGTATCAATAAATAATATGACATTCGAAATGTCTTTATTCTTTTTTAACTCCTGAGTGTAATGTTTACTTTTAATTGTTATTGTTTATTTCACATTTGTTTACTATCTACTTCACTTGCTTTGGAATGCCAAGAAAGCCCTTAAATTGAAATTGAATTTAATTGAATTGAATTGAGAGAGAAAGAGCGAGAGAGAGGAGAGAGAGCGAGCGAGCGAGAGAGACCGGTAAAGAGGTAAAGCGGTAGAGAGGTAGAGAGAGAGGTAGAGAGGAAGATGGGGCAAAGCGAGGCAGAGAGGGCGAGGGAGAGATGGAGGGAGAGAGAGAGAGGAGAGAGGCAGTAGGGTGGGTGTAGTGGGACGTGTAGAGAGAGAGAGAGGTAGCCAGAGAGATAGGGGCAGAGAGATAGAGAGATAGAGAGCGAGAGAGAGGGATAGGGAGGCGAGGAGAGGAGAGGCGGTAGGGTGGGTGTAGTGAGATGTGTCAGCCTGGGTTAATTAAGTCCTCTGTGGGGTGTGTGTCATGTTGACAGGCCTCTAAATCAATGTATCCTCATAATCAATGTTTCTCTCTCTCTCTGTGTGTGCGTGTGTGTGTGCATTAGTGTTTGTGCATGCGTGCTTGCTTGTGTATGTGTGTGTGTCAATGTATCAACTGTGATTATATGGGACATGGACGGGGGGAGGGGGAGGGGACACAGATAAACATCAAATAGACATCACAGCTCTGGGATAAGGCTGTAGATAACTTGATGCCCTGTCATCTACATTGTATATCTCTTTATTAAGGTGAGACAGTATGTAGGGTATAATGAATATTAATACCAATGGAACACATCTAGGCTATAACTTCATGTAAAATGCGATGACAACATCACATAAGACAGACATGGCTTTAATGATGCCTTATTAAATAGCTACCTAGGCCTATTCTATGCCAAATTGCCAAAATCTCTTTGTTCCATGATCCTGTGTTTCAGATAACAACAACAACAACAAAAGCAGCAAAATGAAGTAAACTCTTTGAGCAACTTTTTAAGTGTAGACCTTACAACGTTGAGTGCAGAACGTATTGTTTTTGCATCGATGAACATGTCATAATTAAAATGACTTGTTGATTCTTCACAAACAGCCCACTCTTTCAATACCCTAAAAATGTAAATCCTAGTTACAGTTTAGTTTTTAATGAACGCCAGATAACACAGATACTATGAAATATGGAACAAAGAGAAATACAGCTTTTGGCAGTTATTATTTAATTTAATCCAACACTCTCCTCAATAATTCAAACATTTCAATACATAACAGACGTGTAAATGTTGGGAAAACAAAAATCTATGTCAAAACAACAGAGTAATGATAAAATGCCTTAGAAAATAGAATCCACACAATAAAAACACTGGTTAAATTAACTGCTATATCCATCAAATTCCAAACGTTTCCTACTGTTTAAAATGTTACCCTCAATTAGAGGTCTGCACTGGACTGATTCTTTCATCCTCATCCCGTTCCTGCTGCTTTTCATACTGTGGCTGCTCGCTCCCAATGACTTCTTGTCCGACTCCCTTCTGCTCCAACAAGAACTGGTCCTGAACCCGAGTGCAGTCCCGCAATATTATTTTAGGTGTAGGCTAGGTGACACAGTGTAAGGGATCGGGGGTTGGCGGGGTCTAGACAGAGTCTGACACTTCCCCGATCTACAGAGAGGGGGAGTCATCAGACTCGATCTGGTTCACCTGAGTTCTGAGCACACCTGTCAGTAATTAGTGTAGGATTTAAGGTGTGCTCAGAAGCTCAGTCGGCGCGAGGTATTGTTCCTTTGTGACTTGCTAAGTGTTTTGTTCAGAGAGAGAGATTGTTGTTTTTGATTACCCGTGTATCCGACCTGTGCCTCGTTGTTTGACTCCCCGAATTGCTTAATCCTCTGCTTGTTTATCCCAGTGATTACCGTACTCTGATCCTGTGCCTGTGCCCTCGACTACGACTACGCCCGTTCCCTTGGTACCTCTGCCTGTCTCTGCCTGGCCCGGTTTTGACCACAGCCCGCCCGACTACGATTAAGCTATTCCCTTGTCTGTACTCTAATAAAGCATCGCAATTCTGCGATTGGATCTTACCACTCTGTCCGAGTATTCATTACAGAATACCTCGCCATTACCATGGATCCAGCGCGGAATTACAGAGGCGATGGGGAGATACAGGAGAAAGCGGATGTATGAACTCCTGCAGCTACTCAACGCTGGTGCGGCTGAAGGCACCACCCGAGTACGGTCAGTCCTCGTCATGCACCTCGATTTCTCTACCGACAAGGTCCGACGGGGGAACCTGGCAAATGTCAGGGGTTTCTACTCCAGACGTCCCTGTATATGTCGTATAATCGTACTATGTTTCCCGATGACCGTAGCAGGGTGGATTTCGTGATTTCTCTGCTAACGGGTAGAGCACTGGATTGGGCTACTGCGCTTTGGGCAGCTGAGGTCCCCAGTTGAATGCGGAAGTTCAGTTTAAGAGACTGTTCCAAGAGGTGTTCGACCACCCAGTATCTGGGCGTAGCGTGGGAGACCAACTATGCGAACTTCAGCAGGGCCGTCGCACAGTAGCTCGACTACGCTTTAGAGTTCCGTACTATAGCAACCGGTAGCGGATGGAGCGAGACTGCTTTGCTCACCGTTTTCCGAAGAGGGCTGCGCAAGGAAGTACAGACTGAGTTGGCTTGTCGGGGAGATATCACTGCGCTACATGAGTTTATCAACATCGCCATCTCTATTGATAATCCGAGCCCTCGGTCACTGGTCCTAAGCAATCGACAGAGCGAAGGAGAGAATCTGAGGAGGAACCCATGCAACTGGGACGGTCACCCCTACAGGGTTCGGTGAGACAACGACGTCGGCAAGACGGACTATGCCTGTATTGTGGTCAGTCGGGTCATTTCCTTCGGCAATGTCCGGTACGACCAAACCGTACCCCAGAATATCGCCTCGGAACTGCCAAACCGGTGAGTGAGACTCACGTTTTCAACATCACATCTAAACAAATGTATGTGCCAGTTACCTTATCTGTTGGAGAGAGAGTGCGCAGGTTGGAAGGTCTGATTGATTCCGGGGCGGCTGCCAGTTTTATGGATGTGGGTCTCGTTGAGGAATTGGGAGTTCAACTTATCCCAATTCAACCTCCCCTGCGAGTCAACGCGCTAGACGGTGAGCCCATTGGCACTGTGTTCATTACGCACCGTACCGAGGAAATCAAGTTACAAGTGGGCTCCCTGCACCATGAGAACATCATTCTGTTCGTCATCTCCGCTCCACGGGAGCCGCTAGTCCTCGGCCACCCCTGGCTCGTTACCCATGATCCGGTCATCTCCTGGAAATCTGGCGATATCACGGCTTGGAGTGAGGTATGTAGGGCAGAGTGACTCAATTTACCTTGCAAGACGTCTACTGTGGAGGATGCGCAGGGTGCGGTGTCTACTGTTGTTCCAACAGAGTACCAGGATTACGCGCAGGTGTTCTCCAAGGAGAGTGCTACCGTGTTACCACCGCATCGGGCCTGGGACTGTGCAATTGATCTGCTATCCGGGGCTACACCTCCTCGCGGAAGAATCTACCCTTTGTCAAAGCCGGAACGAGAATCTATGAGCAAGTATATTGATGAGGCACTACAGCAAGGGGCCATTCGCCCATCTACGTCTCCGCCGCATCCAGTTTTTCTTTGTTAAGAAAAGGATGGCAGACTGCGTCCTTGTATAGACTATCGAGGTTTGAACGATATTACCATAAAAAATCGTTACCCTCTTCCTTTGATTCCAGCAGCCCTCGAGCAGGTGGGGCAGGCCTCCATCTACAGTAAACTGGACCTCAGGAGTGCGTACAATCTGGTGCGCATTAGAGAAGGGGATGAATGGAAGACCGCCTTCATTACCCATCGAGGACATTATGAATATTGTGTCATGCCCTATGGACTTACTAACGCGCCCTCTGTGTTCCAGGCGTTCATGAATGACATTTTCAGGGACTTGATTGATCGCTTTGTTATAGTGTATATTGATGACATCCTAATCTACTCTAACTCTCTGAGTGAACATGTGTCCCATGTACGACAGGTTCTGGACCGACTCCGACAACACTCTCTGTTCATGAAGGCCGAAAAGAGTGAATTCCATGTCACTACGATTTCCTTCCTTGGGGCCATACTCACTCCCGACGGGGTAAAACTGGATGAGTCCAAGGTGCAAGCTGTACGAGACTGGCCTCAACCCCAGACGGTGAAAGAGCTCCAGAGATTCTTAGGGTTTGCCAATTACTATAGACGGTTCGTGCGTAATTTCAGCACAACCGCAGCTCCCCTGTCGGCGATGACCAGCTACAAGGGTCGTGGTCTGAAATGGACGGAGGGGGCAGTGCGGGCTTTTGAGACGTTGAAACAATGCTTTACCACCGCTCCCATTTTATGTCAGCCGGATCCTACCTTGCCGTTTATCGTGGAGGTGGACGCCTCGGAGGTTGGAGTTGGAGCCGTGCTATCCCAGCGCCAAGGTGAGCCGCCTAAATCACGACCCTGTGCTTTTTTTTCTAAGAAGCTGAATCCGGCCGAGCAGAACTACGACGTGGGAAATCGTGAATTACTGGCGGTGAAGTTAGCACTGGAGGAGTGGAGACATTGGCTGGAGGGAGCAGATCATCCGTTCCAAGTGCTCACGGACCACCGCAATCTGGAGTATCTTCACAGTGCGAAACGACTGAACTCCCGACAGGCAAGGTGGTCTTTATTCTTCAACCGTTTCCAATTCACTGTCTCTTATATTCCCGGGTCCAAGAATTGTTAGGCGGACGCGCTTTCCCGACGGTTCGAGCGCGCGGAAAGACCCGTGGAACCAGAACCTATCCTCCCCATGAGTTGCCGTGCTGGTCCTGTGAGGTGGGCTATCGATGACACTATTCAGGAGAGCCTACAAGCGGAACCAGCCCCTCCAGAAACCCCGGTGTCTAAGGTGTTTGTACCAGCTCCGCTTCGACCTCAACTGATGGAATGGTGCCACACACGAACTACACGACTCATCAGCCGAAAATACTGGTGGGATTCCCTCACAGATGACGTCAGAGACTATGTATTATCCTGCCCAGTATGTGCTCAGTCCAAGGCGCCTCGTGCACTACCGGAGGGTAAGCTGATGCCATTGCCAACTCCTCAACGACCCTGGTCGCACATTGCTATGGACTTTGTTGCCGATCTACCAGAATCAGAGGGCCATACTGTAATTCTCGTGGTCATCGATCGATTCTCCAAGATGTGCCGGTTAGTACCCATGACCCGTTTACCTAACGCCACTCAGATGGCTGAGACTATGTTTAACCAGGTGTTCCGGCAGTTTGGTGTTCCGGAGGATATTGTTTCCGACCGGGGACCCCAGTTCGTATCCCAGGTATGGAAGGCCTTCTGCGAACGCTTGGGCATCTCGGTGAGCCTCACCTCCGGATATCATCCCCAGGCCAATGGGCAGACAGAACGGCTCAACCAGGAAATTGGGAAATATCTACGGCAACAATGTTCGCGGCAGCCGCAAGAGTGGAGCCGATTCCTTCCTTGGGTAGAGTATGCTCAGAACTCACTCATTCACACCTCCCTACGTCTAACGCCCTTCCAGTGTGTTCTAGGGTATCAACCACCCCTGTTCCCGTGGGATACCGCACCCGGGATGGTACCGGCGGTGGACGAGTGGTTCCGTCGGAGTGCGCAGGTCTGGGAGACGGCCCATCAACATCTCAGTCAGGCCTCACAACAGCAAAAGACCTACGCCGACCGACGCCGGAGACCTACTCCCACTTATCAACCCGGACAACGAGTGTGGCTGTCTACCCGAGACCTGCGGTTCCGACGGAGCTGCAAGAAGCTCCAACCCAGGTACATCGGGCCTTTCAAGGTACTGAGACGTATTAACCCTGTCACCTACCGTCTGTTACTCCCTCGACACTACAGGATAAACCCTACGTTCCACGTCTCCCTGTTGAAACCTGTCCACTATAGCCCGATGTACCCCCCAATTGCTCAACAACCTACTACACCACCTTTGGAGGATGAACAGGACACCACCTATACAGTCCACGAGATACTGGAGTCAAGACGGAGACGAGGGGGCATCGAATATCTCGTGGACTGGGAGGGATATGGACCTGAGGAACGGTCCTGGATCCCTGCTAAGGACATACTAGACCCCGCTCTCAAGGCCACCTTCCACGCTGAACACCCAGATCATCCAGGACCCCGACCCAGAGGAAGACCACCCGGTATTGGTAGAAGGCCGTCAGGAGCCGGCCCTGGGGAGGGGGATACTGTAAGGGGATCGGGGTTGGCGGGGTCTAGACAGAGTCTGACACTTCCCGATCTACAGAGAGGGGAGTCATCAGACTCGATCTGGTTCACCTGAGTTCTGAGCACACCTGTCAGTAATTAGTGTAGGATTTAAGGTGTGCTCAGAAGCTCAGTCGGCGCGAGGTATTGTTCCTTTGTGACTTGCTAAGCGTTTTGTTCAGAGAGAGAGAGTTTGTTGTTTTTGATTACCCGTGTATCCGACCTGTGCCTCGTTGTTTGACTCCCCAAATTGCTTAATCCTCTGCTTGTTTATCCCAGTGATTACCGTACTCTGATCCTGTGCCTGTGCCCTCGACTACGCCCGTTCCCTTGGTACCTCTGCCTGTCTCTGCCTGGCCCGGTTTTGACCACAGCCCGCCCGACTACGATTAAGCTATTCCCTTGTCTGTACTCTAATAAAGCATCGCAATTCTGCGATTGGATCTTACCACTCTGTCCGAGTATTCATTACACACAGCTCGCTTTGCAGCCCCGGTCCCAGCAATTTTGCCACCCTAGTCAAGATCAAAATGCGCAAAAATAGCCTACAAATTTGGTTAAAATACCAGACATTCTCACTTGGCCCATTATCGGTATTATTGGGCTATATCAGCCAATTATCGGTATTATTGGGCTATATCAGCCAATAGGGTAGACGTAGTTTGAAAGAGAGTTGGGGCAAAATATAGGAGACTGGACACTTAACTTGAGGTACATTTTGCATAACTTTTAGGAGCAGGAGGATTTGCAAGCAGAGTAAAACAGTCTACAGATCTAGGATCTTAAATTGACCTATATTGTCACAGCAAAATAATCATACAGCAACAGGATTTGAACGTTTAGTCCATAATGTTGCTTGATGGGTGGTTAGGCTATTAGCTGGCTGTCACGCCCTGGCCTTGAGAGGCCTGTTGTCTTTAGTTGGTTTGGTCAGGGCGTGAGTTCCTATGTTATATATTCTATGTTTATGTTCTAGTTAGTCTATTTCTATGTTGCAGTGCTAGGTTTGGCCGGGTGTGATTCCCAATCAGAGACAGCTGTCGCTCGTTGTCTCTGATTGGGGATCATCCTTACGTAGCCCATTGCCTACTGTGTATTGTGGGATCTTGTTCCTGTTAGGCTGGTATGTGTATAACCTTTTGGACTTCACGTTACGTTGTTTCTTGTTTTGGTTTGTATGTTTATTGGGTGAATAAACATGTACGCTTTTCACGCTGCACCTTGGTCCGACCCATCTCTCAACGATCGTGACACTGGCCAAAAGTAGGCTACATGAAAAGTCTAATACTGTTAATATAACCAACCGTGTGTTAGTTTGTGTTTTCCGTAAATGTATGTAAATCACAAAGCTCATCTGCATTTCCTGAGGTGCAGCAAAATTCTCAGCAAAGTAAGATCCTACATCTGATAACATCAAGTGTTATCAATATTTATTTCCAGTCAATGTCGGACTCTAAACTATAGCCTATCATATTTAGGAAGTTAAAGACAACTACGCCATGCTTCTCCGCCCATATAGACTGGTCTACAGGCTATTTAATTGAGACCACACGTATAGGCACACTTGATCTCATACACCCAACAAAAGAGAAGGTAGGCTACTGAACATAAATGAGCAAGAATGAGGCTATTACAGTTTGTGAATATTGCGACAGAGGTGCTTCTAATACAATAGATAACGTAGAGCCTACAAAACAACTGTTTCAAAATAATCTTGCATAACTTTGATAGGAGCAGGACAATTTGCAGGCAGACACAAACACGTGTTGTTAATATTTATTTCCAAACAATGTCAGAGCCTAAACTATAGCCTATCATATTTAGGAAGTTAATTTCCATGGAAAGACAACTGCACATACTTCTCTGCCCATGCATATAACCTACAGGCTATTTAACTGAGGCCACACATAGGCACATTTGATCTCGCACACCCAGCACAACAGAGGAGATAGAATAATTATGCTTCAAGTTCAGTAGCCTATGAGAGTTTGTGAATAGTGTGACAAAGAGGTGCTCTTAATACAATAACACATACAAAACAGAAAGACACCCATTCTAAATAATTTGCGGGACTAAAAAAGTTCAGCAATAAAAATTCTCGCTCTCGCTCTCTCTCTCTCTCTCTCTCTCTCTCTCTCTCTCTCTCTCTCTCTCTCTCTCTCTCTCTCTCTCTCTCTCTCTCTCTCTCTCTCTCTCTCTCTCTCTCTCTCTCTCTCTCTCTCTCTCTCTCTCTCTCTCTCTCTCTCTCTCTCTCTCTCTCTCTCTCTCTCTCTCTCTCTCTCTCTCTCTCTCTCTCTCTCTCTCTCTCTCTCTCTCTCTCCTTTCCTGTTTTCTCATTGACTTAGTCCTCCCTGAAGCCAAAAACGTGATCGACATTGACAGCACACACACACACACATCCCAGCAATCAGATATAGAGTCAGCCTGGAGCACAGGCGGTTTGTTTGAACAGGTTAGGCCCTCAAAGCTGCCAGGCAACAAATCCTCTTCTTAGGATATGTCCAAACTATCAATTCAAATCCTGTCTGTTGCTGTTATACAAATCACCTTGAAACCTACTGAAGTTCGGAGTTTAAATTCTGGATAAAACAGAGAAGAGATTGAGAGAGATCGAGAAAGACAGAATGATAGAGAGGAGATTCCACCCGCCCTGCCTGCCATATTGTGTCCTTGAGAAAGGAGACGGCTGGGTGGACAGATGCAGTTTGTATCTGTCAGGCTGGTTATGATCTACAATGCCGGGCTTCCAGCCAGCAGATGGTGGGAGAAATTAAACTTGTGACACGGACTGTCAAACTAGCCTCAGACACAATGTGAGAGACCACACCTGTGGTAGAGTAGGTGAGGTGTGTGTTTGTGCGTACACGTGCGTGTATTTTCCTTTACACTGCCAAAAATGCTGTTTCCTCAAAGGCAAGCAGAGCAGCCAAACATATCTAGGAGCAGGTTGGTTTCTACTCTAAACTCTCCATCTCCTTTCCTTTCCTTTCTTCTCCTCTAAACTCAAACTCCTACACACCGACATTAAAATGTGCAGGGTAGAGAATGAGCAAACAACAGAGACCTAGACATACAACAAACTTTTGCTGCTTGTTGTGAATGGTTTGAAAAAGGAGAGAGGGAAGAGAAGTGTAATAAGATTGTGTGTGTGTTTGTGTGTACGTGTGTGTGTGTACGTGTGTGTGTGTGTGCGTGTGTATTTGTGTGTTTGTGTGTGTCACAATCATTTTCCTCCTCTATGCCAGCCAGCAGGCAGCAGGGAACTGTAAAACAAGACGGCAAACAAATGAAAGGGCCTTTCCAAACTGCTGGCACCCTAATATGTTTACTGACACGAAATACAGGTTGGATTCTTCTAGATTTGTGTGTTTTACAACAGGTGATGGCCAATCAGTGTTGTCATTGTGTTTACAGTAATTGCCTTTTTGCGTGTCAGAGAACAGTGGAGAGAGAACCAGGCTCATGTTCAGTAGGGCATGCAGCGAAAAACGTTTTCAAATGTTCTGCAACAGAAAAATTAAATAATCATTGCTTATTGGATAAATCCAGGCAGTCCTTCCCTGTTTCAGTCCGTTTTTTTCCATTTGATGGCTAATGAACACGACCGTGTGGTGAACAGTATAAAAAAGGATAGAACACTCTAGGCTCATTCAGTATCGGTTTAAAGGTAATTTTGGTGCAGGTGCTTGTTATTGCTGTCCTGCTAGACACCTTTTCATTTCATTTTTTCAGATATTTCTTGGCTGACCTTTTAAGAAATGACTCCTCTTTCTAGGAATTAGAAGTATGACATGAGGCTGGTAGAATACTTCAAACACAAGGTGAGGTGTTCTAAGGCTGATTATGACAGAGGCAACAGAACTCAACTCCTGGAACATTCCATTAATGAGAGGAACGAATTTTGATGTGTGACCATCAGATAACATTCCAGACTCTGGAGACTCCCCAGCTAACACACAGCGTTGCCTCAAAGTCACTCAACGGTCCTTCAACGTTCCTCCAGAGAATAGAAAGTTCTGGAGGGGACGTTGTGGAGACCATTATGCCACATGCAGAGGGAACTTGTGGAATCCCCCTGATTCAACGTGTGAGAAGTATTCAAGTTATTTTCAATTAGTGAGAACCTTTGAACTAATCATAGGCCCACATCCTGGGTCTTTCAACACTACCTGCTGTGACTCACTCAACTGTCACAAATGGCACCCTATTCCCTATGTATTGCACTACTTTGTAGTGCACTACTTGTCAAAAGTAGTGCACTACATAGGGAATAGGGTGCCATTTGGAAAAAAGACTATGACACACCCAGTATTATTGGACAGGAAAGAGTAGGAGGTAGGGGAGAATCCCTAAATGTAAACCACTCTGATGTCTTAATGCATTTCCAATTAATTTTGCTATGCTTTCCCCACATCAAAAGTCTGCACTCCAAGTATTTCAAAGACCTCTCTGATGAGAATAGGCTACCCGTCCTGTTGGGGGAGGACGCAGAGTGCTGTGGGTTGGCAGCGCACTACATTGCTGCCTTCCAAAACATGAGGGACAGAGTCTGACAGACCAACCAACCTGCACATGTCCTCTATGCTTATTGTTATTTTTCATTGTATGGTTATTTTGACCCTTGATTATTGCTGTTGTCCCGATAACAATATTGATGATTATTATTTTAATTATGTTAATATTGTACATCTCCAAAGTAAGCTTTGGCAATTTGTACATTGTTATGTCATGCCAATAAAGCAAATAGAATTGAATTGAATTGAGAGAGAGACATGTCTATGTCCTGGAAAGTTTGCTGTTACTTACAACAGTCATGCTAATCACATGAGAGAGAGAGAGAGAGAGAGAGAGAGAGAGAGAGAGAGAGAGAGAGAGAGAGAGAGAGAGAGAGAGAGAGAGAGAGAGAGAGAGAGAGAGAGAGAGAGAGAGAGAGAGAGAGAGAGAGAGAGAGAGAGAGAGAGAGAGAGAGAGAGAGAGAGAGGGATGTTAGAATGAGTACAATGTTCTCAGTTTTGGTGCCTCTCTCTGAGCTTTCTTCATAACAGTGTTAATTTCGTCAACAATAACTGTGATGGAAAAAATACTTGTCAATGACCTATTTTTCCTGACGAAAACTAATGACAATAACAACACAAGGCCTGTGGAGGAATATAGACAGCAGTGATAATTACGGATGAGAACTCTCTTGGTAGATCAAAGGGTCTGCAGCTTACCATGAGGCATTCTATATCAGGTGAGCAGAAGCTTGAGATTTCCTTCACACTTGAAGCAGCACACCAGATAGTTGTGAAAGTAGCGCTCACGAGCCAAAAGTGCTCCCCAGAAATTGCATTACAGTGCATTCGGAATGTTTTCAGATCCTTTGACATTTTCCACATTTTGTTACGTTACAGCCTGATTCTAAAATTGAATAAATAAAATAAACATCCTCGTCAATCTACACACCACACCCCAAAATGACAAAGTGAAAACAGTTTTTAGAAATGTTTGCAAATTTGTAAAAAAATAAAAAACAGAAATACCTTATTTACACAAGTATTCAGACCCTTTGCTATGAGACTCGGAACTGATCTCAGGTGCATCCTGTTTCCATTGATCATCCTTGAGATGTTTCTACAACTTGATTGGATTCCACCTGTGGTAAATTCAATTGATTGGACATGATTTGGAAAGGCACACACCTGTCTATATAAGGTCCCACAGTTTACAGTGCATGTCAGAGCAAAAACCAAGGCATGAGGTCGAAGGAATTGTCCATAGAGCTCGGAGACTGGATTGTGTCGAGGCACATATCTGGGGAAGGGTACCAAAACATTTCTCAGCGTTGAAGTTCCCCAAGAACACAGTGGCCTCCATCATTCTTAAATGGAAGAAGTTTGGAACCACCAATACTCTTCCTAGAGCAAGCCACACGGCCTACCGGAGCAATTGGGGGAGAAGGGCCTTGGTCAGGAGGTGACCAAGAACCCGATGGTCACTCTGACAGACCTCTCTGATGAGAATAGGCTACCCGTCCTGTTGGGGGAGGGACGCAGAGTGCTGTGGGTTGGCAGCGCACTACATTGCTGCCTGCCAAAACATGAGGGACAGAGTCTGACAGACCAACCAACCTGCACATGTCCTCTATGCTTATTGTTATTTTTCATTGTATGGTTATTTTGACCCTTGATTATTGCTGTTGTCCCGATAACAATATTGATGATTATTATTTTAATTATGTTAATATTGTACATCTCCAAAGTAAGCTTTGGCAATTTGTACATTGTTATGTCATGCCAATAAAGCAAATAGAATTGAATTGAATTGAGAGAGAGACATGTCTATGTCCTGGAAAGTTTGCTGTTACTTACAACAGTCATGCTAATCACATGAGAGAGAGAGAGAGAGAGAGAGAGAGAGAGAGAGAGAGAGAGAGAGAGAGAGAGAGAGAGAGAGAGAGAGGGATGTTAGAATGAGTACAATGTTCTCAGTTTTGGTGCCTCTCTCTGAGCTTTCTTCATAACAGTGTTAATTTCGTCAACAATAACTGTGATGGAAAAAAATACTTGTCAATGACCTATTTTTCCTGACGAAAACTAATGACAATAACAACACAAGGCCTGTGGAGGAATATAGACAGCAGTGATAATTACGGATGAGAACTCTCTTGGTAGATCAAAGGGTCTGCAGCTTACCATGAGGCATTCTATATCAGGTGAGCAGAAGCTTGAGATTTCCTTCACACTTGAAGCAGCACACCAGATAGTTGTGAAAG